>NW_012267243.1:10486886-10511081 GCF_000151885.1 Dipodomys ordii | reverse complement strand
GAGGAGGGGGGAGGAGGAGAAAGAGAGGAGGGGGGAGGAGGAGGAAGAGGGAGGAGGAGGAAGAGGGAGGAGGAGGAAGAGGGAGGAGGAAGGGGGAGGAGGAGGAGACCTCCTCTTTTTGCTTTATTCTTGTTCTTGTTGCTTTGTCTCCTGTTCCATATCATTGACGCAGGTAGTTGTGATATAATAGAAAGGTCTGGGTCTTCTTCCCAGACCCAAGATCCCAGCCACAGACCATCGGTTCCCCTATTGAAAAGTAGCACTTTGCAAACTCACTCTTTTTGCTTAAAGGGGATCCCTTGTGCTGTATTCTAATGAAGCCTTTGTGAAGACTGCTGTAGAGTCCAAATTTACTGCCGTGTCATTATATTTCAATCTGGTAATTCTGTGACACCCAACTAAACCTGAATAGAATGCCAGTGTCTCTTCTGTTTAGAGCTATTTTCAGTGATGTTACATTTTCTAAGAAGCACTGCTTCTCTGTAAGCCAGAGTGTGTCTTTGGACATGTTTTGGCAACAGCATTTTTACTATTTCTGGGTGGGTTTTTTTTTCACTATTGTTTTTTCATCATCAATACAGATGTCTCTGTATTTTTGCCAATTTATTTGATGGTGTGTTTAAAACTGATCTAAACATCCAAGAATCTGTTCTTCTGTTGTCTTTGTGTCAAATGCTTTATGAAGCAATAAATCAACCTGGGCAAACATGTTATACAATCTACAAACATCTTTACTCATTTACTCTATGAACCTTAAAGATTTCATGTATCTTTGCCCAAGTACTAATTTTTCAAGTATGTTTAGACTGTGTGGTTCCAGGGTCTTCCTAGATGATGGCACTAATTGGATTTTTCTAACCCTACTTTTCCTTCCCACTTACTGCATTATTAACTGCTCAATAAGAGTTTAATAAGCTCATCACTAGAGGCATTCTTTTCCTCTTCATTGTTATAGCTTGGTTTTAGAGATCCTTTAAAGACATTACTAATGTTAGAGCAGATGGTAAGTCAAAGTTTTGTTTGCATTGTTATCCATTGATTGTCTTAATCTGTCTTTTTTACACCCTCTGTCACATGGCGGCGTGAAACTCCCACCCCCTCCAAAATTATCCCATACATTCACCTTCAACTTTTCATAGAAAAACCATAATCTCACCAACTCCTCCTAACAGTGGGGCTCAATGTGTCAGTGTTTCCCTCATCCTTTGTATAACTCCACTCTATTGACAGAAAATAGAAAGTGATCTTTCTATCCTGAGTCACCAGTGAATGTATCTCTGAGTGGCTAGCTTGCCTGTAAAAGTACATTGAAATAGGTTATTTCAGCTCTGATCTATAAAAATCTTGGAGGCTAATCCATCCTCCCAAGAAGGAAAAGAATCACTAAACAGAAAACCAAACTACTTAGGTTCATCAAAAACCAAAGGAAAAACTGATGCTATGAAATCTAAAGAGACATGTAAATACTGAAAAATCATACTCAAGAAAAGCTCACCTGGAATAAAAGTCTCTAGAGCCATAAACTGCTAGGAAAATTCAAGTGGTAATCTTGAACTTGATGTAGGCTCTGGATTAGTTTGAGAACAAAACATTAATAGGGATCTGGTATTAAGGGAAACCCATATTCCACGATGTTTATCCTCTGGCTACTCCTCCAGGATTTCAAGGTAAAGATTCAAGAAAAAGCATCTTTCGTATTTATGACAAGATGAGGGAAAATGTAGCTATTCTGAAATATGCCCAGGGTTCTGTGTAGAACAGGCTATTGTCCAAGAGAATGTAGTTTACCCACCAGGGAAAGACAAATGGTGAATAGCTCTTTTTGTTGGCTTGCTTGAAAAGGAAAGGTTGATAATGTTCTGGAAGATCACAGCCCAAAGTCTTTAGCCCACTGCAAGAATGAGATTTAGTTAGATGATAGAATACTTCCTCTTCCCACACTTTGCTATCATATTAATGGGGTTCCAGACCTGAAAACAAATAATGCAAAAATGGATAGAATCATGAAGGCAAACAGACAAATTCACTTCTTCCATTGGAGATTTTAACATGTCTTCTTTTTCCAGTTACCAGAAAACCCATTAAGACTGTAATTGAACTGAATAGCACCATTAATCAATGGTATCTAATTAACTCTTACAGAATATATAACTCAATAGCAGAATAATTCACTTTTTCCTCAAACTTGGAACACTCAACTTGGAACAGTCAGAAAAACAAATGGCATTCTGGACCAGAAATCATAACAAATGCAACACAAGGGGAATCATATAAAGTTGGTTTATGGAACCAAGTGAAATTAAATAGAAATCCATAACAAAAGTTTGTAGAAAATGTTAGAATACTTGGAAATTAGGTGACATAATTCTAAATAACACGCAGGGTAAAGAAGTTTCAATAGATACTAAGTAATGTTATAAATAAATAAGAAAAAAGTTGAACCTATCAATAATCAAAAGACACAATAAAAAAGTCCATAAAGGCAATTTCATAGTATTGAATACAAATTAAAATTCCCAAGTGAAATGCAAATTAATGCAAATAAAATTGAGGCCATTCTTTTGATCTTATGCACATAAGACTACACATTTATTAGATGAATGAAATAAAGGCTAACTACCAAATATTGGCAATGATGTAGAGCAATAGGGTTTTTTGTTTACTAAGTTTGGAATGATAAATTATACAGCTGTTTTGAAAGATAAGTTGGTAATTTCTTTAAAAAGCTAAACATAATCTTACCATATCCAATAGTTTGGAGACTTATGTTGATACAAATACCTGTATGAGAACACAGATATCAATGAATAAAAAGGTAAAAAAAAAGTAGCATAATACCCATATAATTAACCAGCTAAAGTCAGAAGTGGATGACTGCAAGTGCTAATTCTGAGCCCTAGCTATATATAGCTGCTGCTTCATTTAGGATGAAGTAACCTTATCTATTGGATAGCATTGCTTGGCAATACAATACAATTTTTATACTCTTAAAGTTTACCCATATTACTTTTGTATGTAGCAACTCTGTGAAAGTAAGAAAATGCTATTGCTTCTACTGACATTACCTTCTCCTTCTTGATTCTAAGAATGTAATGAACGAAAAAGAGTTAGGTCCCTGCACCCAAGAAACTATGCCCAAATGTGTCTTTGAACTCTAGGCTGTTCCGACTGAGTCGTGGTAGGACCAGGTTAAAAGGGGAAACAAAAGGACATAGAGATTGAGTTTACTTGTTTTTGCAAGAAAATGCAGAATCCCCTGAGGATTAGAGAAGATGAGTGTATAGCAAAGGATATACTTCCACACATTACTACAGAAGTTCCATGTGGTGTATCTACTTTGGTTGCAGAATAGAAAGTGAATAGGAGATTACAGTGTGTGTCCGGAAGGGTAGGTGCATTTAAGATTGTACAAAAATGGGGCCCCTTCTATAATGCTGTGAAAACTTGGTCTATAAATCAGCTACTGCATTGTTTCTGATAATGCTTTTATACTATAGGAAACTGGAAATGTTAGAGTTGGGAGTGAATAATATAGGGTATTAGAATAGCTTGAATTCTATACCAAAAGCTAAAGGGAACTTGTGTTAGATGATATGCGCTACTTGCTCACTTTGAGGAAGATCAGAAGTAGCTTGTGGCATTTTAAAAGAAGTATTTGTAATCATGCTGCTTGCAAAATGATCCTATTTTTGCTCTAAGTTACAGAAAGAAATAAATCCCATAGACTCTTTAAATTTAAACACGGCTAAGGACTATGCAATGGTGTAGTCTTCACTTGAAACAAAGTTCCAAAAGTGAAATGCGTTGGCCATGTTTAGTAAAATCTAGTATAATGATTGAGAATTTATATGTTTAGACTTTTCAAATGGAATAAACTGCAGTTTCTTAAGTAATTGAATCGTTTTGTTGCTTTCCCGGATTTCATTCTCATTTTAATCTCCTGAAGTTAGGAGAAATGAACTATTTCATACCAATTAGCTTTCCAGATTATGATAGCAAAACTACTTATTTCGCTCATTCTTATAAAAAAATAAAAACTTTATTTAAAATGTTTTTTTAATATCAGAAGTGGAGTGTGGCCCAATTGGTAGAACGAACATTGGCCTTGAGTGGAAAAAGCTAAGTGAGCATACTCTGGCCCTGAGTTCAAATCCTAGCACTGGGACCAAGAAAAAAAAAACAACAGATAAAAAAACAAACCAACAAGGGAAGACTACACCATCCAAGTGTAGTTAAGGGGTAACTAAGGAGATGCTATATAATGTAATTTGATGCACTGAGATGGGATCCTAGTATAGAAAATGGACGTTCAGTTAAAACTGAAAAATCTGATTGACTTCACTTAATATCATCTATTCATTCGTTGTAATAAATAGTCTAATACTAATGTCTTAGTAGTCACAGAAATTGTATGTGTGAGAGAGGGGATATATGGAAATGCTCTATATTCTCTGTTGTTTTTGAAAAACCATCCTTTCAACTAAAGTTTATTAACCGTAAGTACAGAGAATCTTCCATTTTACCCAAATTCTGCTTTTTTACCTATCATAAATAAATACTTCCCAAGGCCATTGAAAACCAGTTCACATCTATACAGCGCCTGCTCAGTTTAAGCATAGGTCTCAGGACTCACTATCAAGTTCATATGCTGCAGGATATCTTCTCTACATAGGATATCTTCCAGTGGTCTGGAGCTCAGCATTTCTAGGACTTCCGTGGTTGCAAGAAATGAAATTGACTTATTTAGTTATGAAACAATACGCTGATGTTGAAGGCTAATAGCTTCAGCCGTGATTGAATCTGGAAACTTTTTACCATTATCCAGAATTAGATTGGTTTTTTTTTTCTCTCCCTCTGACTTAGTTTTATTCTCGGGCAAGTTATCATTATTTAATGACTGGCAATCTCAAGCCAAGCTTGGGTAAAATCCCTAGATTGTACTTACCTGGAATGAAGTCTTCTTTCCTAACAGGAATCTCCAAAGGGGAGTTTTTATGCTCTCCGTGTGGATCACTTGGTCATCTCAAAGCCAGCCCATGCCCCCTTGGTCACCCCACTGGACTGAGAAAGAAAAGGGAAGTTATCCAGTGGGGAAAATGTGCTTCCTATTACTAGAAGGAAGAGGACTGCAATGTGATTTGTAGTGTTGTTGAAGATTTGAGCCAGGTTTTATCAGTTTGGCATGCAAAAGGATGGAGTCTGAGTTGATAGGTGGCTGGACGCCGATAAAACTCCTGGAGACCAAAGCCCAGGTGAGGCTGGCAGCAGCATCTTATGTCCAGTTCCAGATTGCTGCTGGGAAAATTAAGTTTTTGCTATGTGACTCCTCAGGCGCAGGATTACCAGGGATTTATCTCTGGTTTGTTCTGAACTCTGACCTGTGTCTTTTCCCTTCACTTGTTTTAATGTGTCTGTTTTCACTGTAAGAATTCATAACACTGAGTATGATAGCTTTGTTGAGTCCGGTAAGTGTATATAATAACAAATGAACCTGCAAGTAGTCTTGGGACGTTTAATACAGAAACATTAAAATAGGATACTTTAGTATGGAATTCTGGTTTGGGGTGTTTTTGTTTGTTTGTTTTGCTTGAACTTAGGGCCTGAGCCTCTTTGTGCTCAAGGCTAGCTAGCGTTCTGCCACTTGAGCCATAGCACCACTTCTGGCTTTTTCTGAGTAATTTATTAGAGAGAAGAGTTTCATGGACTTTTCTCCCCGGGCTGGTTTCAAACCATGATCCTCAGATCTCAGCCTCCTAGGATTACAGGCTTAAGCCATTGGTGCCTGGCTTTTCTTCCTTCCTTCCTTCCTTCCTTTCTTTCTTTCTTCCTTCCTTCCTTTCTTTCTCACTTGCTTTTAAATTTTTATTGAGCAATCAAGTCTTCAGCCACTCCAAGTTCTTTTCCTTCCTTCCTTCTTTCCTTCCTTCCTTCCTTTCTTTCTTTCTTCCTTCCTTCCTTCTTTTCTTTCTCACTTGCTTGCTTGCTTTTAAATTTTTATTGAGCAATCAAGTCTTCAGCCACTCCAAGTTCTTTTCCTTCCTTCCTTCCTTCCTTCCTTCCTTCCTTCCTTCCTTCCTTCCTTCTCTTTCCATCCTCCCTCCCTTCCTCTCTTTCTCTTCCTTTCTTACATTTTTTTTCTTTTTCTCTCTTTTTCTTGTGCCAGTCTTAGGGCTTGAACTCAGGATCTGGTCTTGTCCCTTAACTTTTTTACTCAAGGCTAGTACTCTGTCACTTGAGCCATACTTTTATGTCCAGTGCTTTGGTGGTTAACTGGAGACAAGAGTCTCATAGACTTTCCTGCCCAGGCTAGCTTAGAACCACAATCCTCAGATCAAAGCCTCCTGAGTAGCTAGAATTACAGGCATGACAGCAACAGCCTAATACACTTTGGGGAAATTTCCTTTCTCCTATCGAAGAAGTTAAGGGCCTGCTCATTAACATGACTCGCCTTTGAAATATCCATGTCAAATGATCCTACCATTACATCATTTAAAGCCATATTTGATTTTTTCCATTTTTGTTATTTTTGGCTTTTTAAGGAATAATAGATTTATAGATTATAAAAAAGAAAATATTACATTTAGACATTAGAAAACTTAGAAATAATGTGAATGTTGCATTATAATAATTCTTTATGTATTAACATATGTAGGTTAAAGAGTAGGGATCAGATTTTTTGAGGAACGTCACTTGCCACATAATTCTAGGCCTTTAATTTTAATCTTCCACTTTGATCACCAAATTGTTCTTAAAGTCTTTAACCTTGTTCCATTTACCCAGAATTCAGCACATATTTATTCAATACAAGGGAAGGGGATTAGCCATTTAACAGCTAATTACAATAAAACACGATAAATACTGGCAACATATAATCATATGTTACAAGAACATACATAACTAAGTATTTATTTTTGCTTTAGGTGGAGCTTAGAAAGGGTGATGATCTGGGAACTAAAGAGTCATATGAAAGATAAGTGCTTTGTAAATTTGGACAGTATGCAAAACCAAAATAAACAAGGAACCATAGGAGTACTAGTGATCACAACTCCTTTCCTCTTGCCTCTAGCTTGCCCCCTGTAGCAGCCACTGTCTAACTCATGGCCAACTTACCTTCTGAGAGTTATAGATTGACTTTCCTTTCCCAGTTCTGGCTGTTCACTGTATCACATGCAGATTTCCTACTTTCTAATTCTTGAATCTGCTATGGACTTTCAGGCCTTCAAGCAAATGTTTATGTTTCCTTGAATATGTTGACCTCCTCAGATTTACTCTTCTCTTTATACAGAGTCTGCTTGATCTGGTAGTTAGATGTAAATCTTAAAGGAAAGATAATTGTAATTATTGAATGTCTGATAGTCAAAGAACTGACTTTTGTTTGGTGATGTTGATACAGAAGTTTGGACAAGAGGCCTTTGCCCACATGTATCTCCCCACACTTTGCATTTTTCTCCATGGTTAGGGACTTAAAAACACCTTCAGCTGACATAATTACTCTAACACAAGCAGATAATTATCTCAGGATTGTGAAATAAGCTAACTCAATGACACCGGTTCAAGCTGGAGTTTGTTAAATGGTGCATTGCTGAGAATGGAAGGCCATGATTCTGTCATGTATCACATATCAGTGGTTATGCAGATCTATTAATTCTTTTTTTTTTTTTTGGGTCCAGTCGTGGGGCCTGAACTCTGGGCCTGGGCACTGTCCCTCAGCTCTTCAGCTCAAGGCTAGCGCTCTACCACTTGAGCCACAGCACCACTTCCGGCTTTTTTCTGTTTGCTTATGTGGTGCTGAGGAATCGAACCCAGGGCCACAAGCATGCAAGGCAAGCGCTCTACCACTGAGCCACCTTCCCAGCCCCATATCTATTCATTCTTATCACCCTTTAATTATGTTTCTGTAGCTTCATAACTAATAAACTTCAACTAGAAATCTCAGCTAAATGATTCTTGCTTTGATTTTTTTTTATTATTTTTAGTTTTTTAATTATCTTCAAATAGTTATACAAAAGAGTTGTTACTTAACAAAGCACCTTATAAGTACAACATAACTTGTTGTAAAAGAAAAAAAGAAATAACTTCCCACAATACATTAAAAGCAATGACAACAAAGATTATTGCACCTTTTCTATCATCTACTTTGCCAACCTAGGGATTCTCTTCTGTCTTCTGATTCAGAATTGGCAATTACAAAGACTGTGGATCTAATGGTATTATATATCTATCTCTGAGGACATGCACTGCTGAAAAATAGTTACATTCATAACTAACATGATTTTGAAAGCTGAGAAATTTATATCTATTATGATAATTTAAAATTTATTAAATCCTTTAAACCAGATAAATTCAATTAAACTCTAGTACTGGAATCTGTCTACTCTTCAGGCTTCCAGAAAGAAATACAAGATTAATTACCATGGAAAAGTATTATTTTGCTTAGATTACTTACAGAAGTTTTGGGGGCTTTTCAAAGGCAAACAATTCAAATCTTCTATTCTGCAAACATTTTAGTAAAACCTAATATTGCAAAAGGCTGAGAACCAGGCACTGCCAGTCTGTTCCATGTACGCTAATATTCAGCTATGAGATGAAAGGAAAAAATAAAAGGCACAATTGAAATCTCATTAAGAAGAGCCTGACATTCCTAGTGCCCCTATTTTCTTTAAGCTAAGTAAGGGAATTGTCATATGTTGGGAGCCAAATGGTGAGCTAAGAAAGATGAGCTTGAAGATAATGGCAAATGGTTAAAGCAGTAGCTTTGGGAATTGGAAATGCATTGAATAGTTAAAATCACTACAAACTAACAATAGTCTTCCTTTTCCACACAGCTAAGTGATGATGAACCTGACTAGACTTGAAGCCAAACCACTATTAAGATCTATGGGCCTGCCACCTCTCATTGTCAACCATGAGTACTTTTGTAGATCCCAAAGGAATTTAGTAAATAAAATTTTATATATATACATAAATACACAAATATGTGCATACTCATATAGATACTTATATGCATATATTTTGCATAATAGATAACGATATATACATACATATATACTATATAGATTGCATAGTATATAATATATGTATATATGATACATATATGAAATATGTATAATGTTATATATTCTGTCCATATTACATCTAAGAGATATATTTATGCCATATTTATTTGTGCCAATACTGGGGCTTGAACTCAGGGCCTAGGCACTATCTCTTAGCTTTCTTTTCTCAAGGCTGGTGCTCTACTGTTTGAGCCAGGTCCACTTTGGCTTTTTGCTGGTTAATTGGAGCTAAAAGCCTCACAGACTTTTCTCTCTAGGTGGGTCTTGAACAATGATTCTCATATCTCAACTTCCTGAGAAGGATTACAAGCATGAGCCACTGGTGACTGGCAATACAATTATGGATATTCAAAAGTAAAATTCTTTTGTAGTGAGCAGTCAGAGTGGTGAGTGAAGGTAGGGTGTGGTAACAACTATCACTTCTTGGTTACAGTAGTAGATGTGAAATGTGGCAGGTGACATTCATAACATTCAGACTGAAAAGCATGAACCAACGCAACATGCACAATCATAGATTTGTGTATTTTTCTCTAATATTTATACGAATAGAAACAAAAAACATAATTTTATCAGACACTAAAAGAAAGTGTTAAAGGATTAATTTTTCTGGTGTTGAAACTCAGACCACAGTTCAAATGCCAGTTTTTCAATGGTAGAAAACAAATACCATAAAGATTTGGTGTTTTATCATTGGCAGAACAGTTTATTCTGTTTCGGAAATGGAAACTGTTGTTTGAGATGAGTACACACATCATTAACACTTCTTACTCCTTTGTTGAGTCAATACCTGAAAGAGAGAATCAACTCTGCTGTATTTTTCTTAGTTAAAAGCTGGTCAGAACAATGAAATCTGAGTGGTTACCACTGTCTTCTTTTATTAGAAAGGTTTATTTAATGGGTCAAAGATGGCAGTGATCTTTGAATAGTCTTTTTACATTTCACACTAGGCAGCTCTGATTTTTATGAAAACCCAAGCATCCACTAACTCCCTTAAGAGTGATCAGCCTAAGATGTGTAATATGAAACTTCTGTGTGAGCTGTTAACTTTCCCCAGATGGGGTAAACCACAGTGTCTTTTAATGCACTGTTGGTATCAAAAGGCATGAATATCAGATATATTCCACTCTCTCATTAGATCCCAATCTGGTATTATAATAAAGGAATTGCAGTGTAGGGCATGAGGTAAATAACAGCACATTCTCACACCCTGCTTACTACTTGCTGCTCGATGGTTTCATAAAGGCTTTTTTTCAGTCAAAACCTTCTTCCCAGATTTGAATAATAAGGTCCTAACACAAAGATAAGGCCAACATTAGAATTTAGGACTCCCTGATATTCAGACTAACAGATTTCCCATTTCTCATTAAATGTTTTAACCATTGCTCATTGGCTTATATGGAATATTACATTCCTTCTAGTCTCAGATGAAAAACAAATAATAAAAATGATTAAGAATTTTATTTTCTCCATCTGCTCTGAACACATATGAACACTCATGGAATGTTATACAACTACTGAATCTTAAATGACAGATGAAGTGTTTAAACACAGATTAGACTATAAGGAAAAATTTAATGTTGAAATAAAGCCCTTTTGTACAAATAGTTACAGATAATTAAAAGATAAATTTTAAAAAGAAAGTAAATAATAAAACAAAAATAAAAATAAAAGCTAGCAAAAAGAAAATAAATATTGTGATTCAAATGCTTTTACTCATAATTTCTTTCCTGTTACATTCAATATGAAAAATGTTACATGATTTTCATAAGCACCCATCTTATTAAAAAGTTTAAAATAATTAAGACATAGAGTTAGTTGAGGTATATAATCCACAGTTTCCCAGAATTCTCAGTTTTCACATTCCTTCCTAGCTCACATACTGCAGAGAGAGAGAAGTATATTGTTTAAAAAACACATATTAGAATTTTGGTTTCTATCATGTTCTATAACAGTTCTAAGTGAGAATACCAATGAAAATAAAGAAGTCTACAATTTCAACAGTGTTAATTGTATCTTATAACTTCCATTTTATATATTTAAATACAAATTTACTTAGCAACATTAATATTCTTTCTCTTCTTTAAAAATATTTACATAGTTTATTTGGAAGTCATTTTCCTTCCATAACTCACACAAACAATAATGATTCAATTTTAGAATCAAATCTTTAATTGGATTTTATACTTTATACCATTGTTTGTCAGCATGTGATAATTCTAAAATTTTTTTCCCATATTCATAGTATGGATGAGTAGTTTATCATAAGAAATACTGTCAGAGTTACCTGTGACAGCAGCCATGTTACATTGGAATTAATTTAGAGGTAGGTTTGCAAATGTTTCAGTGTCTTCAGTTGAACCATGATATTTCTACCCAGACCTCAGAGAAAACAGAACAATCATCAAAACTTTTAATTTCTACTGACATTGCCTAAGAATACCAAGAGAAAACAGGCTCCAAGGCCTTAATATTTTGAATTTAACAGTACATTTCTCTTGGGGATAATGTATGATTATAATTCTCCATAAAGTGTCCAATCATTTGTGACCTAATAGATATGGATTTTCAGGATTCAGCATACAAAAAAAAATAGAAAATAAAAACTTTCTGGCAAAATAAAATGAGATTGAATGTTTGTATATCAAATCTACCATAGAAGGTACAGAAAAATGGCAACTGAGAAAAATCTTCTGGTGATCAGCAATTCATTGATACATAAGATTGAAGATCTAGTCACATATCAAAATAATATCAAAGAGCTAAGGAATCAGGTATATCATTTCAGTCTAACACCAAAAAGACATAATTTAAAAGGCAAAAGGTAAGTATTACTCTTCCCCCAATTCCCAGTGTGGAGAGTAGATGAAAGGAGGAGAAGGAGAGAATTAAGCTCCATCTTACACTTAGAACCCAATACTAAGTTGCCCATGGTAGAAACCACTGCTGAAAAGACAGCACAAAACGATTAGCAAGACTAAAATAAAGACCTAAGTCTTAACGCCCATGTAACATCAGAATTCAGCAAGTATCAAGAGCTTTTAGGAAACAATGATTTATAGTGCCCAATAAGAAACTGTCAGATAGTAATCAGTTTTGGAGAACTCTCAGAATTTAAAACTGTTGTTTTAAGGAAACTCAACAAACTTGAAATAAGAAAAGGACAGAGTTTAAATATTCTAACAGAGACTAAAGATAGAGATTAAAAAAAAAAGTAAAACAACCAAACAAATTTTTGAACTGAAAAATATAGTCTGAGATTTTAAATGTGACATTGGGGGTGGGGAAAGAGACATGGGCTAGAGAAGATCTAAAATATTACAAACAGAAATTAATGAGCATGATAAATTGTACAAGACTCTACACACTAAGACCAAAGAAGGACATGTAGAGGATTGGTTGACAAAGGTTCAATATCTATGTGTATATGGTCATATAAAATAAGGAAAAGGAAATGAAATATTTTTTGAGTTAATTTTGTTGCTTTTTTATTTCTTTTCTTTTTGTCTTGTTTGTATTTGGGAGGATAAAGGGGTGTACAGAATGGGTAGAACAAAGGGTGAACAAATACAGCAGTAGCATTCACTAGACACTATGTGGGAAATGAACTGTATATCTTATGGGTGAGAATGGGAGGGAAAAAACTGGGAGAGATTGAGGGAAAGGGAGACATGGTTCAGAAAGAATTGTACTCATTGAATTTGCAGATAGCCTTGGGAAGGGTTGCCATTTTTATGATCCTTCCAATCCAGGAGCATGTGAGGATTTTCCACTTTCTAAGTTCTGTTTTGATTTCCTTTTTCAGGTTTTTAAAGTTTTCATCATAGAGGTCCTTTTCTTTGATTAAGTTAATTCCTAGGTATTTTATTTTTTGTGGGGCTGTTATGGAGTTGCTTTCCTGATTTCAGCCACGCTTTTCTCATTGTTGGCATACAGAAAAGCCATTGATTTTTGACGGTTAATTTTATGCCCTGCTACTTTGCCAAAGTTTTGAATCAGCTTGAGTAATTTGGGAGTAGAATCCGTGGGATTCTTTAAATACAAGATCATGTCAGCTGCGAAGAGGGAGAGTTTTACTTCATCTTTCCCTATTTGGATCCCTTTTATGTTTGCATCTTGGCTTTTTGCTGTAGCTAGGCATTCTATGACCCCTGTTTTCACTGTATTTGATGTTGGTGTAATTTGTGGAGGGGAAGGTGGACCCATTGCAACAATGAGATGTACAAGACATTATGTCAAAAAACAAACTTTACAACTTTGCTGTGTGTGTGGGGTGGGGGGGGGGAGATGGGAAAGGATGGTAAGGGGAAACAAAGGAGGAGGCAACAATGCTTGATAAGAAATGTACTCATTACCTTGCCCGTGTAATTGTAACCCCTCTATGGTAATTTCACAATTAATAAAAAAGAAAGGAAGAAAGAAAGAAAGAATTGTACTCATTACCTGATTCATGTAACTGCAACCCCTCTGTATGTCTGCTACAATAACCATATAAATAAAAATAAATTTAAAAAAGAAAAAATAAAGAGCAATTGATTCTGTTGGAGGCTCAAAACACCAATATGCTTACAGAAATACAGATAGAACAGACCTTTCTCATAAGATTTCAGGAAGGAATACAGACTCTATTGTGAACTAGCTATGGGGTCGATTCATGTTCTGACAATTTTGACAGAACAAAACACAACAAAGCAAAACAGAACCTTATCAATGTTTTGTTGATGCCCTGAAACTTTGTGGGAATCTGGAGGTGATGAACTAATTAATAAGACGAAGGAAATTTTGAGGCAGTCCACAATTCAGGCTATTGCATGGATATTGCTTGCAGCTTCCAACTACTAGGTTTATAGTGAGAACCTAAAGGCAAAAAAAAAAAAAAATCAGAACGTGAAGATTTGAAGAGCTTTCAGCTAGGTCAGATAATTCCATGTAAAACTGGGATGATGAAAGGCATGGTTTCTTTTTTTTGTAATTTTATTTTATTTGTGAACATACTGTACAGAGGGGTTACAATTACATGGGCAGGATAATGCGTACATTTCTTACCAGGCATTGCAGCCTCCTCCTTTGTTTACCCTTCCCATCCCTTCCCAGCCTCCCCCCTCCCCCCCAAGGCATGGTTTCTGGGGCAGTTATAAAGATGCCTTGAAGGAATCTTAGGTATTTGATTGGCTCCTATAGGCTCAAAGATTTGAATGAAAGACTGCTTGAAAAAGAGAGTGTCCTGTAGGCCTAGGGCTACCTGGAGAAGTGTTTCTTGATATCCAGCTGTCTAGGCACTCAGATGCTACTGTAGCCAAGACCCAAGGGGACCCAGATACTGTTCAAACTGCCAGCAGACCTTATCACCAGCATGATTTCAATGCTGGTTTGGAAGGCAGGCCAAAATTCAAGAGTTACTGGGTCCCAAGAACCTCTACCAAGATTCAAAGAGAAGCCCGAGTCAGCACTGGGTGACAGAAGCAAGGTTCCTCCAGGCAGCTCTTGAGGATAATGTGTGAGGCCATGCAGGTGAAGCCTACACCTGCGTGGGAGACCCAACGAAGTTGGAGATGCCAGAATTATGGGATATCTGCAAAGGAACGGCACAAGCCCAAGTGGAGCCAGCCCAAGACACACCATGTGGGCTGAGATGGCGAAGCTGTCCAAGGCCACCGAAGCTCCCCCTATGTCACTTGTGTTCCCCAGGTACTTGAGCTGGAGTGACAGGACTTGATCTTATTTTTGTCTGATCCCTCTTTTGTATGTACAAAGTCCTCTTTTTTTTTTTGTAGTGGAAATGTGTACCCTGTGCCATTGAATGTTGGAAGTGTGTCAGTTATTTACTCTTCATTTCATTTATTTTATTTTTATAGGACCTCCCAGCTAAGAGTTTACCTTGAGTCTCAGAGGATACTTCAGACTTTTGAGGAATGCTGGAACTGTTTTAAGATTTTTTTTTGACTCCTGGAGATTTCACTAGATAAATAGGTGTACCTTAGGACATGGCACGGGCCTTGGGGGACTGTGGAGAGATTGTCATGATGGGGCAACATCCCCACAGACTTATGTGTGGGTTACATGGTCTGAATGCTGCAAATCCACTTTGGTTTTCCTAGTTTGTAAAGTTTCTGCTTCTCTTCATTTTTAACATACTTGGGAGTGTCTGGTATCTCATTAGATGGGTGTGGAAAAGCAAATGCTTACTTATAGCTACTGTTGTACTAGATAAATGAGTAATTTTATATTTTATCAAAACAAATGCATGTACACAATTTTAAAAGTTACATAAAACGAAGTTCACCATAATAAGCAACAGGACACTCTACATACTCCCCCTCTCTCAAATGTTTTTTTTTTTTTTCTCTTGGGGATGATGACTTTCAATTATCTCTGAATTTCTATATAAGAAACCCTGATTATTTCTGCTTTTGATTTCTCACCTGTAGGAATTTTGATTTCCATCGGTGAATACTAATTATTAAATGAGTGTACTACCATTCAGCACTAGTGCCTGCAATTTCCATCTCTTATCACTTTTGATATAAAGAAAAATTTCTGCTAAATAAATATTGAGTCTCTACATTCCGTTGTGTACATTAACATTGTCAACAATTGAGCCTGGATTAAAATGATAGTCTAGTTCTTATGAAGTTTTTTTTTTTTTGTTTTTCTTGGAGGCCATGAGAAATTCTTTTTACATGTTTGCTTATTTTATATGCACTTATTACCAATAATTGCCAAATTCTTCTACTCATTTAGAGAATTCCTTTAATAAAGTCATAAATCAAGCACAACAGAAAATCTGATCTGACTCTTTCCTGGAGGGACATACCATTCTAAGCCCTTTGCTCTCTCTCTTGGCAGTGTTTGCTAGCTACATCTTCTACTGTACAGCTGCCTTCTTGATCTTTCTTATGACATTAAAACTGGGAATTCTTCTTACCTTTCTCATACTCTTTCTCCTTGATGCCATTTCTACCTACTACCCACTTTCAACCTTTGTTTTCATGAAGCACATGGTACTGTGAACTGTAAGTTATCAGCGCACGTTGTAAGACTCTCAATATTTTACTCATAGATTGTTGCCACAGTTTGGACCTTGAATGTTTCCTAAAGGCACACGTGTTAAGGTTTTTGTTTTGTTTTTTCTTCTCCTGGGTGGTGCCTTGGTAGGTTGTGGAAACCTTAAAATGAGATGTCTTTAGGTTAGTTGAGGAGAATGTCCTTAAGGCAGATTGTGGGATTCCTCACTCTCTTTTGCTTCCAGGACATGAAGTGAGCTGTGTTACTCTACCATACGCTCTCATCGCAGGCTCCCAGCACGAGGGCCAACTGATCACAGGTGAAACTCCCAATCCATTAGCCCAAATGAGTCATTCTTGTTGAAATTTTGATTATTTGAGACATTTGTTATAGCAATGTAAAATTTACTATTACAATTATCTTCTGGCTTCTTATTGGGAGCCATTATGGTTCTTTATCTCTTTTTTATTTATTATTATTGTAAAGGTGATGTACAGAGGAGATATGGTTACATAAGTCAGATAAAGAATACATTTCTTTTTGAACATCACCCTTCCCCACACTTGTATCATAAAGTACACATGACTTTTTTTTTAATTGTAAAGCTACAGAGGGGTTATAGTACATGAGTAAGGTAATGAGTACATTTCCAATCAAGCATTGTTACCTCCTCCTTTGTTTTTCCCCTACCATCCCTTCCTTCCCCACCTCCCCAACTCCTCCTTCCCCTGCCAAAGTTGTAAAGTTTGTTTTCAACATAGTGTCTTGTACATCTCATTGTTACAATGGGTCAACCTGCATTCTTGTTTCAGTATTTTGTTATTTCCCTTCCCTTCCCCAAATTAGAAAAATGTATATAGAAGATGCAGGGCACCCGAATCAAATACAGTGACAACAGGAGTTATACCATGGGGGAAGAACATACAAAAGAAACAAGAAAATCACATAGTATATTAAAAACAACAGCAACAAAGAATATTTTGAGATTTCTTTTTATTGTTTTTATTTGAAAATGCTAAAAACGGAGGGGTTACTTACAGCTACACAAGTCAGACAAAGAACACACTTCCCCCTGGACAAAGTCACACCTTCCCTTGCTCTTTCTCTCCCATCCTACACACAAGTTGTATAGTTTATTTTCAACATAGTGTCCAATGAGTACCATTGTTGCATTTGTTCACCCCTTGTCTGTCCATTACTGTGCCTCTCTTTACACTCCCAAAGACATATAGACAAACAAACAAGACAAAAAGAAAAGATTTAGAGATTATTATGAAAAATTATAACCATGCAGAAATATTCAGGGATTTTTTTACAATAAAGACACATATAAATCTACATTCTAGATTTTAATCTTAATGTTTTACTACATTTTATTGTGATGTATCTGTGCACTTATTCATATTTGTTTCCATCCTACATACTAACTTACTTTTTTGATGAATCTCAGTGTCAGAAATTAATATGTATCGCTAAACATTTCCACGCACATAGATAAAACCGTTTACAGTTCTTGTTTGGTAAAAGTTTTCATGGGATGAAATGCAGAAATCTTACACATTTGGAGAGGTAGAATTGGGAGTTTTTATTAGAAAGCGGGAGTCTGCAGGTAGATCCTGTCTCAAAGACCTGCAGCCTCTCTAATACACTTAACACCGTTAGAGAACTCCAAGAGCAGAAAAAAACAATGCCACAAACCAGATCAAGGGACGCCATACTGCCCAGAGGAGAGACAGGAGACACCATGCAAGTGCATCAGACCGGTCTGGCCCTAAACCCGGTCAGGTCAGGGGGAGGGTCCCAAGGAGCTTGAGAATCCCTGACCCAAGATTGGCAGGTCCAATAACCTATTGTCCAAGTCCTTGCCCCTGCCACTAGGAATTCAGGCACATCCATCACCTGGAGGCGGGACTTCCCCTTCCTCCACCATGAAGACAAGATGGCATCAGTTAAACCCAATTCCCGACCCACCACATGGCCAAGATGGCTCGGGTTAGA
The DNA here is from genome assembly GCF_000151885.1 of Dipodomys ordii. Taxonomy (NCBI): domain Eukaryota; kingdom Metazoa; phylum Chordata; class Mammalia; order Rodentia; family Heteromyidae; genus Dipodomys; species Dipodomys ordii. Next base: position 10,493,025 of record NW_012267243.1, on the reverse strand, counting down.
TCCAGCCTTCCCACGGTACTATCATTGCCATGCTCTCCAAAGATAATTGCTTCAAATCTGAGTCACTATAGTCTTTAAGATCCTAAGTCCATGATAGTATTAAAATTGCAGTGAAGTATGTAAGTGAGAACCCAGAGCAGAAGCAACTGGTGAGTTTGACTAACTCAGCCCAGGATCAGTGATGCAGGGCTATGAAGCATCCTTCAGCCTCAAACATACGTGAGAATGATAATCAGCGCCTTGCTCCTCAGCTATGCTTACAAGCTAGCAGATTCAACATTTTTCTTAGGAAGCCATACACAATGCTCAAGAACTTCGTTTTTTCTTTTCTCTTCTTTTAGGAAAAGCATTAACAAATGGAAAATTCTAGCACTTACTATTATAATTTTTTACACACCAACTTCTGGAAAAACTATTTGTGCCCACAAACTATATTAGAGACATTCTGGGGTGGTCTGTTTTCCTTTTCTGCAATACACACACACACACACACACACACATCAAAGTGTATAACTTTCAGTGTAAGGAAGAATAACTGACTTCGGAAAACTGGTTACAAAACCCAAAATGCGCTTGAGTTGAATAGCTGTGAGATAAATTTTAATCTCACTAGTCAAACTGTGGCTTGTCACTGATATCATTGGAAGTGATATAAAGTATACTAGATCTACCACATCACAGTCCATTGTTTCTGCAGTTCCTCTATTTTTTGAATTATTAAAAAAATGCTTTCATCTCAAAGGGTGATTGAGGTGAAGCAGAGTAACTTTCAGTGGTTTTGGTTTTATTTGAATGGAGACTCCATGGATATGACTAGCATTTTACATTTTCTCAGGGAGTGGGTGGTCATTTTGTACTCTTTCCCCCTCCCCCTGGAATGTTCTCTTTTCCTTAAAGGTTTTTAAATGTTAAAATAGAGCCTGGCATATACAATCAGGATTTACTGAAATCATATACCATGTACACCACAGGACATATTAGAGTGAAATCAAACTGAAAGCCTTGGAATTCTTAAATGAGGAAAAAAATTGAAATTAGTTTATTTCCTTAAAAAAACACACAATCAACAATTAATTGTCATCTCAAAAATTACAAAAGTGGGTGGCTCACACCTGCAATCCTAACTACTCAGGAGGCTGAGATCTGAGGATCACGGTTAGAAGCCAGCCAGGGCAGAAAAACCTGTGAGACTCTTATCCCCAATTACCTGCCAGGAAAAGCCAGAAGTGGAACTGTGGCCTTAGTGGTAAAGCATTAGCCTTGAGCACAAAAAGCCCAGGGACAGCAGCCATGCCATGAGTTCAAGCCTCAGGACTAGCACACACCCCAAAATTCCAGATATATATACATCTGTATATATACATCTGTATATATACGTACATCTATAATGGATGGAAGAAAATTATGGATACAAGAAAAAGAAGATATGGAATGAGAGAGGGGGGAGAAAAAACACTATTTAAATATCATGAATTTTGGTACAGATAATAGTTTATGATCTATCTATGCAGACTACGTTTTCAGTAAATATGTATATGGAGTAGGATAATTTACTGAGATACTAATCAGTCTTTTGTTTTCTTGCTAAAGGTAATTTTCCCATTTAGATTCCACAGAAGTGGCCAAGTCATTTTTCTTCTACTGAAGCAAATTAATAATGAGTTTCATGTGGCAGAACCAGAAGCAAAAGAATGTCAAAGAAATGCAATACCCACTGAGAGTTTTTATTAAAAGTAGGTTCATGGAGCAGTTCATGGAGAATTGAATCATCTAAAGGAGAGGAAAAAAATCCTTCAGGAAGTAAGTGCGGCTTAGAGGAGTAAGGTGTGTGACAGTTTCTCTGAGTACTGGACTTGGGGGAAGGGTCTGGGAGCCATTGCCCCCTGTGGTCTTGCTGGTGGGCCTGATTGGTGGACCATGCTAAGGCTGTGCGCTGCATCCTGGAGCTAACTTCCTACTTGGGTTTGGTGGTAACACAGCAAAGCCCCCAACCCCCAGTGACCAGGCAGGACTTGGTGATCACTCCATGCGTGGTGACCACGTGGAATAACAGCCCAGGGGTCGAGAAAGGGGCTACTCCAAAATCTCTCACATGGTGCCTCTGGGATTGTCGCATTTGCCTAGAGATTCCCTGAAAACCTGACTGAAATAAAATTTCTCAGCATCCAAGCCCGTGGTCCTTGGGAGACAATAGAGCAAGAGAGCGCCCACCGAGGCTACATCCTGCCTGGATTCCCCCCAACACCACTGTGGAACTGCAAACAATTGATTCGGTGTCTCAGTAATGACTGATGGGGATTTTTCTATGATCTGTGTACCCAGGGAGCAATTTTAATTTATTTAAAGAAAATAAGGGAACTGGTATTTCTTGAAACTTAATACACTAGTTCTGAGAGTAAATTCTAAATTATCCCGTAGATTCATGTCATTTTATTAGCAAATATTAGGTAAATTTCTTTAACAAGCAACTTAAACCTTCTGTGATTCAGTTATTTTTTTTTCTAGAGTGTAAAAGCAACAACAGTCCCTATGTCATAGAGTTGTAAGAAATAAACAAATTGGGTCAATGTCTGGCACTGTGATTTTTGGAATACAAAAATTAATTGGTTAAAGAATGGCTCTGTTGGGGCTGGGAAGGTGGCTCAGTGGTAGAGCGCTTACCTTGCATGCTCGAGGCCCTGGGTTCAATTCCTCAGCACCACATAAGCAAAAAGAAAAAAGCCAGAAGTGGCGCTGTGGCTCAAGTGGTAGAGCGCTAGCCTTGAGCTGAAGAGCTGAGGGACAGCGCCCAGGCCCCATGACCAGACCCCAAAAAAAAAAAAAAAGAATGGCTCTTTTTTTTCTCTAGTTGATCAAGGGTCTTGTTTTTGAATAGGGATTTTATGTTAACAAATGTTATCTCTAGATTTACTGGAAAGATCAAATAATTTTTTCCTGTATTATGGTGACAACTATAGTAATTTGTATAACATTAAATCAGGTTTGTATTGTGGTAATAGGCAAAAATAATGGTAAATCAAGTTCTAACACTTAGGCAAGGCCTCAGTTTTTTAAAGTCCACTTTCCTTCCTTCCTTCTCTCCCTTCCTTCCCTCCCTTCTTCCCTCCATTCTTTTCTTCCCTCCCTCCCTTCCTTCCCTTTTCTCCCTCTCTCCTGTCCTTCCTTCCTTCCTTCCTTCCTCCCTCCCTCCCTCCCTCCCTCCCTTCCTTCCTTCCTTCCTTCCTTCCCCTTTTCCCTCTTTCCCTCCCTCCCTTCCTCCATCTTTCTTTCTCTCTTTCATGAAGTTTTTGATGAATTATGAGTAGCAGGTAGTGTTTCAAAGGGAACAAATATCACACTCCAATTAGAATAACTTAAGAAGATCTTATTTATAAACGGAACGAATTACAAAGGTCGGAGTGGTGGGTTGATAGTGAAACACAAGAGTTAGTACAGAAAACCAGAGATGGCAAAAGCAAGGCTCTCAACACACATCCAGCAACCATCAAGCGAGGAACAGTGCGGGGAAGAAAGAATGTCTCAGAAAGCATCGTCTACAGTGAGACAGTGACCTGCTAGGAGACATGGATGCTCAACTACCCTCAGCTTCTCCCTACTCCCTCCCTGCTGGCCAAACCTACTGGCAATCAGAGACATGGGTGTCTTTGGAGAGATCCAGCCAGTCAGTTCACCTGGTGACAGCTGACCCAGGGAGCAAAGTAAAAAGTTGAGAGCTATGGAGAAAGCGAAGGGAACTGAATGGCGTACTTCTTTCATATCAGTAGAAATGATATATAATCCACGATGGACTAAGCCTGGGTTAATTTGTAGGTCAACTGAAGTATCTAATATGTCATATGTAGAATCATCAGAAAAAAAAATGTCTACACCTTTATTTCAACAAGAATGTATTCAAGATGCCAATCCATCTAACTTGGTTCATACTTAGTAGTCTGGCCTCCTAATCTTGCCAACTTTGGTCTTTTTATGTGTTATTGTGATTATAGGTCTTTGAACAATTCCTAACTGTTCTAGTTTTCCAGGATCTCTGCCACTGATCTATTTTTTCCTTCTCAAAAATTTTGAACTGGTTTGGATAAAGCCCATGCGGAGAGAGTATTTATTGATATTGGGTCTTGCTAACTCATTTATCACTTCTGTCTTGCTGTTGTTGAAATCAGGGTAGTAGAATGTGGGCCAGTTTGGAAGAATCTTCTCCAGGGCTTACTCTTTTCAAGAATCATGTCGGTAATGGTGGCCTGGTAAGTTTTCTTGACGTGTGAAGTATACTATGTATATTGATAACTTTAACATCTTTTGGAAAATATATTTGGTAATGGAATTATCAAACATGGAGCATTTGAGTATTGAACGGTGTTGGGTTTCTGATAAAAATGGTAGCTTCAGCAGAGTAGCATTGTACCATTGTGGAGAGGATCACGTATAAAGGAGGCACAATGCAGGTGCCTGTAGCTCACGCCTGTAATGCTAATTACTCAGAGGCTGAGACCTGGAGATAGGGGTTCGAATCCAGCTTTGGCAGACAAATCTGAGAGGCACTGACCTCCTATTAATCAGCAAAATGCTACGAATAGAGGTGTGGCATAGGTGGTAGAGTGCAAGCTTTGAGCAAAACAGCTAAAGGAAAGCAGGAAGCCCTAGATTCAAGCTCAGTACCAGCACACACACACACACATACACACTCATGTGTGTGCACACACACACACACGCATACAGACAGATATAGATATATGGCAATTTTTTTCAATCTCTTAGCAATGGTTGACTTGGTTTGGTACATATTGAGACATAATATTTTTCAAGTTCTATAAACATATGCCAGACAATCTGTGTCAAAACCAATTTGTTCTTAGGCTCCAGAAAAAATACAATTTCACAGAATTTTCAAGGCCATTATAACCCAAATAAAATAAATATTTGACATAGAAGTCCCTCCAATAAAAGCCAAGAAAACCAGTTAATATATAAAAATTTGTTCTTGACATGCTACTTTACTATTGTTGTTATTATTTTGATCCTACTGGGGTCTGAACTCAGGGCCTCCTACTTTCTCAGCAGATGCTCTGCCACGAAGCAATGCCTTTGATCTTTTTTATGCTGGTAATTATGTGGAGGAGGTACCTGGCCTGTGAATGCCCAGTTTCAAACTCAAACACAGCTGAGATGATTGGCATACACCACCATGCCAAACATCAGTCATGACATAGAGTCTTGTGAACACTTTTGTTCGGCCAGGCTGGCCTAGGGCTGCAGTCCTCCTGTTCCTTGCCTCCCATGCAGTTAGGATAATAGGCATAATAACCCAACTTCTGATTGAGAAGTCCTCCAAAGTTTTGCCTGAGTTGATCTCAAACTGCAATATTCCTGGTCTCCATTTCTTGAGTAGCTAGAATTATAGGAGTGAGCCATCACACTCTGATGCCGCACTGCTTCTTTATTTAAAATACTCAAAACTTGGGGCTGGGAAGGTGGCTCAGTGGCAGAGCGCTTGCCTTGCATGCACAAGGCCCTGGGTTCGATTCCTCAGCACCACATAAGCAAAAATAAAAAAGCCGGAAGTGGCACTGTGGCTCAAGTGGTAGAGCACTAGCCTTGAGCTAAAGAGCTGAGGGACAGCACCCAGGCCCAGAGTTCAGGTCCCACGACCGTACCCAAAAAAAAAAAACAAAAAAAATTCAAAACTTACAGTGGCACTCAGTACAAAGCCACCATCCTCAACTTGTCTCCCTAAGGAAGACTTGACCTTTTGTGCTTCTCTAGTTTGAGTTCGCAGTACCGCCTGTACTTGTGTTATCACTGCCTTGATCATTCTTGTTCATGCTTATTCTTTTTTTTTTTTTCTGAAAATACAGTACAGAGGGGTTACAATTACATGGGCAAGATAATGCGTACATTTCTTATCAAGCATTGTAGCCTCCTCCTTTGTTTCCCCTTCCCTTCCCATCCTCCCCTTGCCTCCCCCAACCAATCCTCCCCTCTCCCCCTCTCCCCCCACCAAAGTGGTAAAGTTTGCTTTCGACATAACGACTTGTACATCTCATTGTTGGTGCAATGGGTCCACCTGTATCCCTATTTAAACGATTTGTTTTTCCCCTTCCCCTCCACAAATTATACCGACATCAAATACAGTGAAAGCAGG
>NW_012267243.1:10482807-10485231 GCF_000151885.1 Dipodomys ordii | reverse complement strand
AAACATTACAGGATGGAATAGGAGAAACCCTAGGTTTCCTTGGAGCAGGCCGAAATTTTCTTAATAGAGACCTGGAAACACAACAAATCAAAGAAAGGTTGGACAAATGGGATTGCATGAAGTTACAGAGCTTCTGCATGGCAAAGGACATAGCTAGCAAGATCAATAGAAATCTCATGCTTATTCTTGAATAGTTTATTTCCTTCCCTGAGATTTCAGATTGAATGTCACTTCAACAAGCAATCCATCACTGCCTGCCCTTCTTTCAATCAGCTTCTCTGATATTCTCTCCTAATACCACCCTTCATTTTCACTTCATACCCTTATGTACTTTGTAATTACGCCAATGTTTCTTTCTCTGATTGCTTATTGTAATGTCCATAGAACTGTCTGTCTCATGAAGTCTAGTTTTTTCACTATTATTTCTTATATGGTATACAGGCACCAAGAGGGTTTGGGTAGGAACACTGTCTTTCTCACTTTCCACCATTGAACTCCTATGTTGAAGCCTACGACTCTCTCTCAGGGTATTGAGGAATGGAGCTTTTGTAAATTGATTAGGTCATAAGGACAGAGCCCTTATGGAGGGGATTAGCACACATAAACATTATAATATTCAATGTACATATTGTAAATGGAACTTGGTAACTTCAGGGCATGGGTGGGACTCGGAAGAGATGGAAGGAAACTATGGAAGGGTGACATTGATCAAGATGCATTATATTTTTTAATTGGCATGTGGAATTGATGCCCCTTTATACAATTACTTAAATAAGTATAAAGAGGCTTCCTTGTCCCTTCTGCTATGTGAAGACACAGCGAGAAGACCTTATCCATGTACTCATCAGTTAAGAGAATCTGCCAGCCTGGGCCTGGACTTCTCACTTCCAAAACAATGAGACATAAATTTCTTTCATTTGTGGGGCTGGGAAGGTGGCTCAGTGGTAGAGCGCTTGCCTTGCATGCCTGAGGCCCTAGGTTCGATTCCTCAGCACCACATAAGAAAAAAGAAAAAAGCCGGAAGTGGCGCTGTGGCTTAAGTGGTAGGGCACTAGCCTTGAGCTGAAGAGCTGAGGGACAGTGCTCAGGCCCAGAGTTCAAGCCGCACAACCGGACCAAAAAAATTTTTTTTTCTTTCATTTGTAAGCCAGCTAGCTTATGGAATTTTGTTATAGCAGCGGAACAGACTAAGACAAAGAGAAACTCAGTAACATGTGCCAAATGAACAAATGAATGAATGAGTAAATGAATGAAGCACAGTTCCATTTTCCAGGTGTAAAAATTGGCATGGTATAGAAATACCATCACCACTATATGCAAGTGCTAAAAGAGTATATCACACAGAAACTCTCACAAAGCAATTCCAAAGGGTTGTATGTGTAAGTTCAAGCCATTTGTTCCCGTAGAAAAGAATTAGATACTTAAATGAATGCAATGTTGAGTTTATTCAAATTCAACTGGTGGCGAGGGATTAAATGATGACAAATAAGCGTTAGGATAACGTGGGATAACTTAAGCCTTAGGATAAGGCAGTATGTAATAGAGTGAGAAGTTGTAGGAACTCAGGCCTGTATACTGAAGCTTGTTAGCCATATGGAATAAATAGAATGTTTTGCTTAAACAAGAAGACATGGATTAAATCAGCAGGGCTGGCTTAAATTGTATCTTCATAGGTGGATGTATATGTGTGTGTGCATGCATGTATGCACGCACGCTCATATTGGTGCTTGAACTCATGGCTGTAAGCATTTGCTCAGGTTTTTCAGTCACTGCTAGTACTCTGCCATTTGAGCCATGCCTTTAGTTCTGGCCTTTTGTTGGAAATAAGAGTCTCTTGGGACTCCAGACCAAGATGGCGACGGGGCAGTAGGGAAACGCCACAGCTCTCTCCAACCACAAAGAGAGTTCGAGTTCCAACGCTTAATCTCCCCAAGAGACCGACAACAACAAAAAGACGAACACTCAGAGAAAAACCAGAGGTGGAAAATAACAAAAAAGAAAGAGAGGAAAAGAAGAATTTCAGAACAGAGAAGAGCGAAGACCCCTCCCCCAACCTTTACTGGCCGCGCGGCAGTGCGCCAAGCTGCCGGCCAGCCGGCCCGGCGGGGGCTGCCGGGGGCTGCCGGAGCTCCCAGAGACACAGGGGGCCGCTTGCAGATCGCCAGGTACCTGTTCGCAGAACAGCGGATTGCCAGGAACAGAGAAACCTACCAGCCGGGACTCTCCACGAGGATCCCACCCCCACCCCTCACTCTCCACCAGAGCGGAGAGGCTCTATCCCGCCAAAGCCGCCCGGCACCAGCAGCGCGACAAAGGAACCTGTCGGCAGACCACCCGCCCAATCGCGATCGCAATGACCCGGCGGGGGCCGCCCAACCCAGCCCGCAACCACCCCAACTGAACTCGGATTGCAACAACAACTGA
>NW_012267243.1:10405823-10476302 GCF_000151885.1 Dipodomys ordii | reverse complement strand
AGGGGGAAAACAATGGAGGGGCTAACAATGTTCAAGAGGAAGTGTACTCATTACCTCACTCATGTAACTGTAACCCTCTGTATAGTATCTTTACAATAAAAAAAAAAGAGTCTCTTGGACTGGTTTGTCCAGGCTAACTTCAAAGCTCAATCCTTAGATAGCTTACTGAGTAGCTAGGGTTGGGCCATAGCACTACATGACAATCAAGGGGACATGAGGACTGAGACAAATGTAAATAAAAGTGAGGGAACTTCTTGAAGCTTTGGAGAAAATTCTTCTTACCCTACTTCAGAGCTCATGCTCTTCAAGTCTCTCTTGATTGCTCTTCCTCTCCTTTCTAGCACGTGTAGTGCAGAGGAGAAAGGCAGACATGTTGGAACTACCCATTATCTCCTGCACAATGAAGAGCTGGGCGCTCTCTGCTCATGTTTCCCGAAGCCATGGTTCAATCCATTATGGTGTAAACTTATAAATAATCTTTGTCATACATAATTCCAGATGGAATGAATATGTTCAGTGAATCCTTGAGACAGAACATTCTGGAGAGCGCACACATAAGCAGTCTGCGCAAATAAATAGCAAATAAATGAGTTGATGTCAACATTCTATGCATACGTTTCAACTCAGAAAACCATTTCCATAATTAAGTCTTCCTTAATAAAAAAAATACCCTATTAAGTGTAGGCCATAAAGGTACATTAATGGACTCACCCTGAATTGAAAATTATTACCCTGAAACTAATGAGACACTTTTTGTCATTGTAATTATAGCCATGTTGAAAGTGAAAATAGGGGCATTCTTTAGTGATTTCCCATCTGGAAACTTTTTATTTGCTATACGTAACAGTGAGGGTATATCTAAGCAGTTGCTAAGCTGAAGGTAAGGAAATGTATGCAGCTTCCCTCTTTGAAGATACTTTTGTCCTTGTTCAGACAAGGTATTACCTTGGTTTCTTAGTGGCTTAACTGTGTAACCAAGCTTTCGCTTATGGTAAATATAATTCAGATATATGAGTTAAATTTTTTCTCTAAATATGGATGTCAAAAGATGAGACTTAATGAACACTAATTCTTTCATCACTGACATGCATCCCTAAAGGTGAAGAAATGATGATTAAAAAGACATAATGGGCTATGAACCCGATAAACAAGATCTTATCTATGTTCTAGAACAAAGAGTCACAAAAATGTCAGTTCCCTAAATTGTTAACTTGGAGATGCCACATTCATGCCACAGAACCTCAGCCCTCTTCCCTCCAAAATGGTACCTTGGTATTTGCTTCATCTTTCAGGTTTTCTCACATTGTAAACAACAGTCCTTTCCTATTGATTTGATACCTGGAATGAATTTTTACAGAAAATTTCAGAACTTGATCCTAGTATACTTCACAGTTTTTGTGTATGAAATTGAATGTTTTAATTTAGTGCAAAGGAGAATGTGGAAGGGGAGTTTGGGGAGGCATACGCAAACGTGTGTTTCTAAAACCAGTTCACCTGAAGGCTCCCCAGAGAGGTATAATTTCTATGAGGACAGGGATTTGCATGTGTTTGGTTTACTATTTTACCTGTAGATGAGAGGAATTCTTGGTACATGGTAAGCCCTTAATCAATATTTGTTGACTAAACCAATAATAATTCTCAGCGTGGTTAAACTTAAACAATATTCTGGGTATACAATCCCACCCAAGCCTGTGGGTCTTCTTAATTTGTGATTGAAGTTAAAAGAGAATAGTCATAAGGACTGATTCAATGTATTCTGTTTGAGGAATATTAGACCCTCAGAATAACTTGTTTAGACAGAGTGTGTACTTCTCTCTGCTTGTGGATTATCGTGTTCACATTTCTAGGCAGTTACCAGAACTCCCCCAAGAGGCTCCCCTATTAAAAATAATATGTTTTTAGGAGAATTCCTTAACATATAAAAGATGCTATTTCTTGTTTCATTGATGATAGCTATTAGGACTATGGTTTGTAGATGAACTTTAGTATTTTTTGGTAACAGCATCAGCTCTGAACGCATGGATGAGTGCTGAAAGTTTACAGAGTCAATGCTGAATTCTTTGAAAGAACCTTATTTCAAGAAAAGAACCTGGTCTCATATGGGAAAAAGTGAAATTGCACTACCCAAGTAGCTTAGCATCTTTAAAACAGTGTGTCCTGAATTATTTGGATTGAAGGATCAGGTTTAGCAACCTGAATGAACCTGAATGAACCTGGACAGAGCTTTCTCCCAAAGCCTTGAGATGTGGCATAACTTTGATCTTGTGAGATTAGGTCCTCCAGTAAGGACCTCCGGTAATCCCTCTTGGATTTCTGATAGAACTGTGAAAAGAATAAATAGGCATTGTTTCATTTGTTAAGTATGTGACAAATGTTATACATGAATAGAAACTTAACTCAGGGACATCCTGGGATTGGCTTAGGTACTAGTTGTTAATGGTTGAGCAGTTAGGGATAGTATCTCTATGGACTTGTAGGATCAACTCTGGCTGAGAGATGAATCAATACAGCAACCATCTGAGTGTCTTCCCTCTCTTTTTTTTTTTTTTGTTCAGCACTGATTAAAGGTAAAAACTATCACTCAAGGCAAAGAAAGAAATTTACTGGCTCCCCCATATAATACTGCTGTGGGATTTTTCTTTTCCTTTTAGAGGTAGAGTTACCTCATTGGAAGTTTAAAGCTACCTTCACATTTCTCTGTGAGAACAACTGAAGATAATGAAAGGAAATCCAAAGTCAGGCTGTTTAATTCATTTTATCCTAGCTCTAAGGGAAATCTACCCTTCCTGCCCAGAAAATTGTAAATCTTGAACACTCAGCATGACTTGGGAAGAAGAGTCAGGCTCAGCTGATTTTCACACTACGACCTCCCAGTGGTCTTCACATCTAGCTGCATCAATAAGGTGAATTTCCAGGCTTTTGATATACTCATTCTCCCTCCCCCCTCGCTTCTCCTTCTCTTTCTTTTAAAATATAAACAAACATCTTTTCCTCTTGTGTTCATTAACACAATTTAGATAGGATGGACATAAAAACAGCCAGGAGAAAAATGAAAAATACACAATGAGTATAAGCAGTCGAGGAATTTTGGTGTGCAGACCCCAGGACTTGGTACCCAACAGCCTTCAGGGAGCCTCCTCGCTTCCCGGCCGAGTCTTCATAGTTACCATTGTCAGTGCTTGTCACTTGGACATATTATGTATAGTTTGATATACATGTTGTCTAATAAACAAACTCAAGGAAAACACTATTTGTTTTCTGATCGCAATGATAGTATTTATTTAACATGTAGCACTTCAGAACTATTAAAAATTAGGGAGACAATTAAGAGTATAACTTTACACATGAGTATATTTTTAAGGCATGGCATATTATTGTTTCATTGTTCATTCCAATCTTTTAATGACAAATTAAATACCTTTACCTTTCCTCCTCCCGAAGACCAGAAGGGGTAAAATGCTCTTGGTTTCTCTTGGGACCTTGACTCTTAACATCCCAAAGTATACAACTCAAAACATCACTTTGCCTTCCAATCTCTTCTCTTACCACAAATGCATGGCTTTCTCAGATTAAAGCATAGAGTATATGCACATTTAAGTTGGTCCAAATAGAGTTTAAGACAGCAGTCTAAACTAACACAATAATTGGCCTTCTTGTAACAGAGATTGCAGAAATATCCAATGGGAAATGATTTTCTTTATACAGGCCTATTATCTCATGATGTTTTATTGAAGGAGAAAATAACGAAAAAGATACAGCTATGCTCTCATTTTGAACATTATGGAATGATCTTCTTATCCTTGTACCTAAAAACTCTTCTACTGGTTGCCAAGAGAGAAATCAAAGCTCCCCAGTCTTGCCGGTCTTTTGGAATACTTGGGGTACGTAGAAGACACAGCAAACACATCAAGGCACTGGTGCGCATGGACATGTCACTGTACACTAATGGACTGAATTCACACATGTCATCTAGGGTGCTGAGGGAGAGCTGAAGGAAACAAGACCCAAGAAGAAAGAACAAAAGCAGGGCACTGCTGAGGGATACCTCCAGCCTGTGCCTTCGTGAGAAGTTGAAACAGGGAAACTAATGGAAGTGAAGTAATCAAGAATATTAACCATACTAAATCCTCCCCCTGCCCCTGGTATGTTGATGGCTTTTCAACAACTACACTGTTCTGCTTGCGCTTCGTTCTGCTTCCTTGGTGGCTCTATTGTGTATCTCAGACACTCTGGACCAATAAATCATGATTCTACCTGTGATGAGAACTGTTTCAAAGAACCAACTTCAGACAACACCCATACTCTCCTAGCTCTTACACGTTCCAGAATACTCTTGGCCTGTTCTTAGATGAAGAAAAGGATGAGAAGAATGAAGTATTAATGACTAGAAAATGAGTTTTAAGACGTGGCTGCAGCAGCATTATTCTCTTTTCCCAGGAGGTTCATTCAAAGCAAACTAAAGGACAAGCCGATCATCTGTCTCCTGAATGGACAACAGAATGGCTGTTTTATAAAGAGAGTCCATCAAAGCAACATGACAGGTAATGTCTTAATTCTGGATATTCATTTAAAATAGTAGAAACACACGACTGAGATAGTTCGTGCCATAGTTTAGAGTTTTGTGGATTAGAGTTTAAGAACATTTTGTTCCCTTGAGACATCTAAAGTATTTTTTGGTTAAACATCTTAAATCAATTATTTTGAATATTTCCTCTAAATTGGATTTGGTTATTTCAAATTGTAAATTAAGAAGAATGTTTTTAGAGCTCTAATCTATGGAATTCTAGGTTGGTTTTCTTTGTAATAAACTTCTATGACATATATGGTGCAGACTTTTAATGATTATTCTATTTTTTACATCACATTTGGTTTTCATAAGTCTCCTTAGAGCATAAAACAAACCCAGATTAAGTCTATAATATGTAGTTATCTTGGTGTTATTGAAGCCTTTTGCTTAGCATCAGTTTAAAAAACTAAGTAAGTCAGCCAACTGCATTTCTTCAATTGAAAAAATGCTATACAATGAAATTTGCTTTCAAATTCATCATTTTGTTCAGAACTGACTCCTCTAAAACATCATCTTGTCTGAGCATTTCTTTTCATTAATATAAAATTAATACCACATTCCCAAACTGCATGCACAGTATAATATAAAACAATTTACAATGCACATTATAATGAAACAATGTGTTCATTAATAGCAATGATTCAGAATATATTACAGCTCACACAGGAAAATTTCAACTTAATTCTTTCTTCCTTACGTGAAGAAGGGCAATAATAATTTTGAAGGGAGAAAGACTTCCTCTCAACTCTTCATGTTTCCCTTTAAGTATCATTTTAGGATCCTGGGTAAATTTATAATCTGTGTGATGAATATGTAGAAAAGACCACCGTGGGCTCATCCTAGCTCTTCTCCGGGCCCCACTGAGATGACATATCCCAGGGTTCTTTGCAGCTTGATGTTGCCAGGCAACTGAATACTGGCTAATACAATATGGGCAAAATAAATGGGTGTCTCTGCCATTTCTGGTCCATGGTAAACTCTGCTATTTCCAATGTTCCTTCTTTATTTCAACTTTCTTTTTTTTTTGTATAAAATCTGTCAGAGGATTCTCAGTCCTTAAATAGTTGAGCCACATGATGGAAAATGTTGTCTCCTTACCAGGAGCTTAGCATGTAAGTAAGAAGTAAACTTATATTATGTACACCACTGGGACTTGAAGGCTTAGATAATAGCTAGTTGACTTTTCCTAGCTAATAGTACTAAGCACCAAAGGTTAGTATGTATAATAAGCAGTTTTGAAATTTTAAATCTTATTTTCTTAGTAAAGAACAAAGTTTTTCTAGGAGTATAGAAACGCTCTTTCCAAATGAAATTGTGAAAGCTGTAAACATAGGTAAATTTTGTTTAAAAAAAAACCCCAAAAACCAAAAAACACACCTCTAATCTTAATAATCAATAAAAACTTAAAACTCCAGAAAGTATCCATAAGGCTGAAATTGTGAATACAATAGCAGGTGAGCAGAATAGCTCAATAACTATGTACATATGCCCATATGAGATGATGCTAAGTGGAATGAACCCCCAGACATGGATATAAGAAATTTTTCTTTGTTGTTGTTGTTTTTAATACACTGTGATTTCTTGTTTCATTTATATTTTTCCCCTATGGTTTATCCCCTGTTGTCACTGTATTTGACTTTGGTACCCTGATTATTGTGTATATATATAAATATATATATTTATCTGAATTAGGGAAGGGAAGAGGAACAACAAAATGGTGGGACAAAGGACAAGGGGGAAACCAATGCAGCAGCAATACTCACAAGACAGTGTGTTGGAAATGGTCTGTACACTGGGGGTGGGGGTTAGAGGGAGAGAAAGAGGGAGAAAATGAGGGAGGGGTAACAAATTCAACAAGAAATGTACTCACTACCTTACTTATGTAACTGTAACTCCTCTGTGCATCACATTGACAAAATTTTAAAAGAAAGTTAAAAATAGTATATGGTGCAGAGCTCCCAGGATACCCTATGCCAGTCTTCAATAGAGAATAATTTTTTGTGCCTGTGTGCTGGTCCTGAGGCTTGACCTCAAGGCCTGGGAATTGTCTCTTAAGTGTTTTAGCTTAAGGCTAGCACTCTACCACTTGAGCCACAGCTTCACTTCCAGCTTCTTGGTGGTTAATTGGAGGTAAGAGCCTCCCAGACTTTCTTGCCTGGACCAGTTTCAAACAGTGATCCTCAGATCTCAGCCTCCCAAGCAGGCCAGGCTTGAGCCACTGGTGCCTGGCTAATAGAAATAGTTTTGATTAATAATCTTGGAATTGCCAAGATGCTAGCATTTATTTTTATATCATCTTCAAGTAGTTGTACAAAGAGATTTCAATCCAACATGTTGGTTTAGGAGAACAATGCGCCACGATGGGTGTCACCCCTTATCATTTTCCCCAATCTCTCCCAAACCCACCCAGACCTTCAAGTTACCTGGTGCCATGTTTGCATTTTTTCACTGAGTATCCTGGCTGTATTTGCCCACCATTTCTCTTTCCATTAGTCTCCTGTTCCGTTAAGCTCTACCCCCTCAGACAACAATTCTCTGATGTTTAATTATTCAAAACTGTCCATGCATGGCAGAGGGAAGGAGGTAGGAGAGAAAGAGGTGTGGTGTGGAGCCAGAAAAGAAGAAGGAGAGGAGAGGGAGTAAAAGGAAGAGAGAGGAGAGAGACTGGGGGGAGGGAGAAGAAAGAGAGAGAGAAAGAGGGAGATAAAAAGAGAGAGACGAGGTAAGATACATCTTTCCAAGTAAAATCCCCAGAAATCTACTTCTTCCATCTAATAGCCTCTTCAGCGACGATCACATTGATAGATTCATGTGTTGATGAGGTTAGCACTCTCACAATCAAAGCACCCCTCAATAACACCACTCTCTGTGACCAAGTCTTCAACAAATAAGCCTTTATGGACATTTTATAGACAAAGTATAAGACCAATAAACTGAACGTTCTGGTTATTCTAGACTGAAATCCTCGGAAACCCACTGACTTCATCCTGGTCACATTCAAGAGGTAATGAAGCCCACATAGAAACTGCCCAGTAGATCATCTTGTATCTTCCATTTGCAATGATTTATGAAAGGTATGGGATTGTTTTCTCTATATTCTACTGGATGTGGTTTTGGTGTCACAATGTCTGTGCAATCATCCCATGGTTACACAAAACCCGTGCCATTTAATATGTAATTATTAAATGACTCATTTTTTAAGAACCAAGTGTATTCCTTGAACTAGTTACACCATCATTACTTAGTTTTTCTTTTCTATTTGATCTTAGTATATGGAATTATGGTAGTTGATATGCTCAACAAATAAGTTGATAATTCAAATGGAGGCACTGGAAAATGAATATAACACTTCAAAATGAAATGCCAGTACAAATACAAATGCTTAAAGGGAAGAACAGAAGAGTAGCTGCACTACTTTTAGACCCCCATGTACACATTTGACCCCTCTACCTTTATATGTATAGAGTTTGGAGAATACTTGGGAGAGAATTTCTTTATTGTTGGAAATAAGTGCTTGGCCATAATCCTACAGGTAAACGTCTCAAGAGAGAGCAGTGTGTACTATGGACAGTTTGTCTCCCCTCAAAGACATAGAGCTCGAGTTACTTGACATTCTCTACTCATACATAGAGAAGTTTGAATAAGTGACTCCAATAGTGCTGTCTTATTCCACGTGTGAACTCTCTGGTATGAGAGGTGGCAGGTTGCACACTGGCTGTTAGTAAGAGAGGAATGAGCTCATTTGGTGATCTGCACATTCAGATCTTATTGGCACTGGGAGATATATGTGTGTTTTCCCTGTGAATCACCTATCGAGTTGAAAATCAGCACAGGGGAAATTCCCATCTAATGAGAAGCCGAGACAGAGGCATGAAGTGGCTGTAGAGAAACAAAGTGATTGAATCAAACTTCTGTGGGCACACAAGAAGTACATGAGCTACACTGTGAAGAAAGGATGTTCAACTGTGAAACAGAGTCAGAGTTCCATCCTATGGCTTGACACATTTCATTATCTAAGCTGAGACCATTAAATAGGCTAACTCCATCGCTAATGTTCAGGTTTGATAGTTCAGTTAGACATTGAAGTAGAACCTGGCTGTTACAAAAGCAGCATGATGATAAGTTCTTTTTCATTAGTTTTATAGAATGATGTCACTGTGTATTTAGTGCATCTAAGTATTGTTGTAGCAATGTTAAAGCAATGTTTTGTTTCCATGAAACAGCTGTATCTTCTCATTCACAGATATTTGCTGGCTCCTTATTTATTTATTATTTTCATATTCCCAGAGGATATTAAGGCAGTTCCTCTCATCTTTTTCAAGTGATAAATCTCAATATTTCAGCAGCGTCTCGTGTGTGCACATTAATCACAGCTTTGATTAATAGATTTCTTAGCCCAAATTCCTAATTTTGTTCAGATGATCTTTTCCTTAATTTAGATAAGCAAGCAACAAATTGTTGATGATCTTCTTGCTGATAGCATCTTGTGTAACTGCCTTGGAAAAACAGTTTTCTGTGCACTGTTATCTCTAAATTGATGAGAATCTTAGCATTTGCATAAAGGAAGCAAAGCTTAAAAGTTTTCAAAATAAAAGTAGCACAATCCAAACTTTGGTGGCTCAGTAGTCCTAGCCCCTCCAGAATTTTGAGATCTGAGGAACATGGTTCAAAGCCAGCCCAGGTAGAAAAGTTGATGAGACTCTTATCTTCAGTTAGCCACCAAAACCCCGTAGTGGAACGATGGCTGAAAGTGGTAGCACTAGCCTTGAGCCAAAAACAGTTCAGGGAAAGTGTCCAGATCCTGTGTTCAAGTGCCATGACCACCACCAACAAAAAGTGACATAAATGGTAGATGTTCAAGAGACCCTAAGAGTATGATATACCATGAAAGTAAAAGAGAGTCCTCTGGGGAAGGGAGAGACCCAAACCTGCAAAAGAAAACAGAAAGAAAATGTGCTCCTTCTAGGGGGCTGGAAAAACTTACAGTTTTTAAGAAAAGGGGAATTTGAATTGAACGCCCTTTAGACAACTATCTAAAGATCAATGAATTGACAGTGGCTCTTGGCTTAAAGTGGTAGAGCTCTAGCCTTGAGCAAAAGAGCTCAAGGATAGCATCCAGGACCTGCGTTCAAGCCCCATGACCAACAAATAAACAAAAAAATATAAATAAATAAATGCAAACAAAATGCTGGAATAAATTCCTCAATAATATATGGTGTCATGTACAATATGGCGTTGCCAGTTTGCTGCTGATGGTGTAACAATCACATGCATCTCTGGGATGGATGTGATCACTTGCTGACTTTGTATCTTCTTGCGAGGGACAGATGCAAGAAGTAAATAAAAATAATATATATTGAAAGTAGCATTAAAGTCAAGTAAATTTCCTGCATTTCACTCTGGTAATGGAAATTACTTCTATGAATATCCAGCTAATGAAATGTGCCCTCTGTACACACCGCGACAGCATCATCAGCTGAGTACATTAACCAAAAATTGCAAAGGTTTTAGCAATGTGTTTGAAGGTGGAAACTAAGAATAGTTCATTGGTGATAGGGATGCAAAATGGTACATCCACTTTGAAACATAATCTGGCTTCTCCTTACTAAATTAAACATATACTTACTATATGATCCTGTCATTACACTCCTTGGTATTAGCTGAAAACTAAATCCATACTAAATACCTGCCATGGATAGTTATAGCTTTATTTTTACTGGTTAAACTTGGAAACAACCAAAATGTCCCTCAGCCAGGTGAATGGAGAGACACAATGAAATGTTTTTCAGCGTGCCTGAGAAATTAATTTGCAGGACACATCAGTGAGCAAAATTCAATTATATTTTTATAGAACAGGCACAGGTAATGCTAAAATGTAAGTATGAACATATCTAGGAATAGGATACACAAAGATCTTATTGCATTTCAGTTGAGAAATCACCAGTGTGTTTCCTTCTTACTCTTAACATTCCAACCAAGTTGGCATGCTTTGTGACACTCAATGTCTGTTCCTTATGAGTTCATCTCTTCCCTCCTTTCTTCTTGGTAACTCTGTTTCAAGCTTATAGACATCTGTTTTGTTCCTGAAATGTAAAAGTTATGTTCCCTTACTCTGTTCTGCTGTATGTCTCTGTTGAAATATCAATAAAACATCACAGAGTCTCATCGTTAACATAAAACAAGTACCCTCTGCCCGCCTCTCACATTGCTAAACAAACAAACATACACGCATAGATTTTGTGTATTATTTTACATATTTTCATTAAAAAACAAAATGCTCAGCCAGGTACCAGCAGCTCACGTCTGTAACTCCTAGTTATTCAGGAGGCTGAGATCTGAGGACGTTTGTTTGAAGCCAGCCCAGGCAGAAAGTCTGTGAGACTCTTACCCCAATTAACCACCAGAAAGCTAGATGTGGGGGTGGGGTTCAAGTGGCATAAAAGCTAAGCCCCAGTACCAGTACACCAGTACTGCCATTCATGGACATGCACACACACATGTGTGTGCGCGCGTGCACACACACACACACACACACACACACACTACACAAAAGAAAAAGCAGAAAATAGTTAATAAATACTTTATACCACTCACCTGGTTTTACCTACTAGACTGATTTTTTTTTTTTGCCAGTGCTGGGACTTGAATTCGGGGCCTGGACACTATCCCTGAGCTTCTTTTGCTCAAGGCTGACACTCTACCACTTAAGCCACAGTGCCATTTCCGGCTTTTTCTGTTTATGTGGTATACTGAGGAATCGAACCAGGACTTCCTGCATGTTAGGCAAGTACTCTACCACTAAGCCACGTTCCCATTCCAGAACAAGTCAATTCTTTTAAATAATCATAAGAGAATGATCCAATCAGGAAATGTAGATTTATCTGGTTTAAAAAATTAATCTTCATTCTGTATTTAAATTTCTGTTGTTCCAATGTTACTTATTGCTATCTTTCCCAAGCCAGCGTCCTATCAAAGAATATATAATAATAATAAATATTCTATATTGAATAAAACAATAATAATATAAATAGTATCATATATTATTATTATTGTTATATAGAATTGTTGCATATCTTACTCACTTTTAATCCAGGTCAATCCCTTAGTTTATTTAATCTAGATAAGTCCCCCAGTGTATTTATCCAGATCAGCCTCCTAGTTTATTTAATCCAGATCCTTTCCCTAGCTAATTTTGATTTTTCATATTAGCATCAATTTTGAAGAATATAGTTTGATTTTCACGTGATTAATTATTTCCTCGTCATTAAAGTCTAGGTGAATGTTCTTCAAAGGTTGTATAGGTTGCCTTTTTCACACACCAAAACTATGTGACACTGCCTGGCTTTTACATTGACTTATTCTGGCCTGTTTATTTTCTTTTTTCAGTCATAATGTAAGGTCCATGGAAGGTCTGCTTCCTACAAGTCCTAAATCTTACAAGTGCTTGGCAGATATTTATTGCATCAGTGAATGAGTCCACAACCAGCCAGAGTTGTATGGAGCAACTCACTTGGCTTGTTATCAGATTTCCAGGTAGCAGATCTGATGGTCCTATGTCCCACCCAGACAAAGCAGACAATTTTAGAATGTGAAACTTTTTTAGAATTTGGGACATCTTTTTAGACACAACTAGTTGCATGTATTTACCCATAGGTCTGTCTGTGTATGCATATTAAATAGCAATATGCTATTGTTTTGATATGTTAGGTACATCCTAAATGTATAAGGAAGTTTCTGTAGCTATTTCTAGGGGCAAAATCAAATAGAGGTTATGAAATTCTCTTTCTGGAACCAGTGGTTTATTCTTCCAGTTCCTGAGGACAGATGTACTTCCAGAACCACTTTTCCCCTCTTCGGAGCTGCCGTATTATTTTGAATACTCGGAGTGGTCTTTGCACTGATCAGTATTTTGAACCGTGTCCCAGATTCTTGGGTAGGTTTCAAGTCATCACACGGTGTCTCATCTGATAAAATCTGGGCCAGATCTTTTAAAGCCTTCCTAAGAGACTCCCCAAAGTTACTCAGAGTTGATAATATTTAAGATAAAGATGCTCCAGATCCTTTTGGCCTCTAAATGTTCTGCCAAAACATTTTTTTCAGTTCTTGGAAAGTGGTAAATTCTCAGCGGATAACTCTTCCAGACCAGGCTTTAAATAAAGCAATTCAGAACACTGCTAGGAATCTGAACCACCTAACACACTTTGGAAATCAGTTTTATAATTACCTAACAGGCTCCTTTAATTAAATCCATGTATCTAGGATGTATAATCCAAACTGACACATTCCAGAAGTGTGCTTACTGAAAATAATACATATTGTGACTGTTTAAAGCCTTGGTGCTTTAAATCAGCTACACTACAACGGGTCTTCCAGTATCTCGATCTTTGTTCCAATCCAGTCTCGTTTCAGAAAACCATCCTCCCCGGAGTGCAATCAATTCATGTCATGTTTCTTTATAAATTTTTATAGGATGTCCATTAAATTATTTTATCTTATTAAACTGTGGGACATATATCTCTTCAGTGCTTTATAACTTTTGTATTTTAAAATATTTTTATTTTTTAAAGTTATTCAATAGCTGAGCCATTGGCTCGAATGTCTAATCCTGGCTAATCATGAGGCTGACATCTGATGGTCATGAATCAAACTCAGCCCAGGGAGCAAGGTCCAAGAGACTTTTACATCCAATTAACCACCACAAAGGGGGAAGTGGAACTTTGGCACAAGTGATAGAGCATCATCCTTGAGCATAAATGTGAAGAACAGCAAGCAAACCTTGGATTTAAACTCCAGTACTGGTATACACACAAGAAAACATTTTTCATCAACACCATCCTGTGACTTAAGTGAAGAATGAATGAAAGAATCACCTTTGAAGGGGGAAAAATAACTAGGCTTGCAGAGGTTTTCCATCTCTTCCCCTGTACACACGCACTTCCTGAGAAAGAAAAAAATTCATTTCGTCTCCTTAATCAGTTTTCCTACTGGTACTTACAGTGCTTGAGTTTTTGGTAACTGTATTATGCATTTTTAAAAGTTGAAGACGTATGTGCTTATTTCTTTATCTATACAATTTTTTTTGTTTTGGTTTTTTTTTTAAGAATTCAGGAAAGACAGGTTACCATTTTGTGGTTTCAAAAACCGTCAATGATAAAGTGTTTATTTCAAATGATGGTAGAACTCCTAAGAGGGACAAAGGCTTGGTCAGTATTGAAAATTATGTTTGGCACATGTTATTGGAGAACCTCTAAAATATTTTAGAAATAATTCCTGCTAAAACTTCTTTGGAACACATCATTTTTCCTTCAGTCTGTGAGTGATTAAGGGTCTTTGTGGTCCATCTCATTAGAAAGAAACTGATGACACTAGGAATAAGATACTTTAAAAGACAAATGTCCAAAGGCACATTCACAAGACAAAACAAAAGCTCTAGATTAAAAACTGTGCATACAGATCCTGGCATACCTACGTGAGCACTGGCATGCACATTCATGCACACATGCAACTTCTTGCACACATGCACATTCATGCACACATGCACATTCTTGATGTAAAACTAGCAGCTACAGTTACTGCCATCTGTCCTGGACGTGCTTGAAACATCACAGTTGGCAAAGCATCTCAGGTACCATTTTATACATTCAATTGTATCCAGCTTTCCATTATTGTTGGCAGGACATCCTGTGGAATTCTCCTCCACTCAGGAGGAGATCTAGTGCCAGTCTCTTGCAGAGAAAAGAGACAAAAAACTATCTGTAATTTGAATAAAAACTAGCGGTAAAATAAAATTGGCAAGGGCCCAAAATGTTCTTTAAAAATCTCAACATCCTGTAGGAAATTCAATTTTCTAAGGGCATGGCTGCTTTTCCAAAGCACTTTCAAATCTTGCACTCTATGACTGGGATCCTGAGAGAAAGATACCTTTTTGCAGCCTTGGTCAGAAGTTATTTGGATTTCTATGTCAGTAAAAACAGCTTACAGGCATCTAACATGTACTTTTTAAATTAAAACCTGGCTTTGCTCAAAGCAGAATGAGACAAAAGTGGTCTTGGATATATTTTTCCATAGACGCACCTGCTTTGGGCACCACCACACATACTAGGATTTTGGCACAACAGTCTAACCCATTCAAAGGATGATAGTTTGGATACTATTCATGGCACCTTTTAAAGGGAATTTTTAGTGCTCTGTCTAGACTTATGTTCCAAGGTCAGCACACTGCCTTAGCATACAGTCCTTTGATTAGAATAAGAGGAGAGACAAGGCAATTCAAATAGAAACCTTGCCCTGTACAATGCCTTTATGGTGAAGCTTTGCTGACACTAGAGGACTTTGGGGCAAACATGGATTTAAGAGACAACCTGGGTCAATTTCAGTGAGAGGAACAGCTTTCTGGACCAGTATTAAATTGTAATTTGAATAAAATATTCACATTAGATCAAGATGCATTGTGTTCATAAACCGACATATTGAATTGAAACCTCTTTGTACAAGTACTTACTAGGGAGCCTGATGGTGAACTTTAAGATCTGTAACTATTACACACATTATTTTATGCTAAAAATATTATTTCTGTATATAATCTGGTTGTAACTGCAACATTGGAGGGTGACTACATCATTTCATAAAGTGATCACAATTAGTTTTATTGGTAATAATTTTTCTGGTAATATTAAACATCTATAGAGCCTAGCTCTCTTAGATTCATGAATAGAGGGAAGAGCCTTGTAACGGGCATGTTACTCTATATGATATTTCAATTCCTAATGAGAATTGAGCCAAGGGAGATGTAGTGTCCTGACACATGGAGACTTCCTGAAGTTCCCCTAGAATATCATCACACCAGAGCTAGGCTTTATCTGAGCAATGCACATATAATGTAGTAATATCTCTTCTGTCAAATGCAGCACATAGAAGTTGGAGATGGACATAAATTTCAAAAATCTAAGTGAAAGATTTCCAATCCTTTGAAAGCCATCCAATTGAAATTGATTCCATGATACTTAAAAAAATAATTGATTAGCTCTAAGGTCTGCATTGGCCTCAGATGTCATTTTCTCCTTAATTTAGTCCTTTCTGCAACCCCGTTTTATATATTAAGCTTAACCAAGGGATGGAGATAGATAGGTAGACAGACAGACAGACAGACAGACAGATAGACAGATAGATACATAGATCTCTACATATGGATTTCGATGGTAGATTTTAGCTGTTCTAATCAGAACATCAGAAAAACAAACCCTTTTAATGAAAACTCTTAAGTCACATACATTTTTTTCCTCACACATTTTCATCTACTATTCTTTCCTTAGTGATCTGATCTCAGGTAGCTGTTAAAGCAATAGGTATGGCAGAACATTAGACTAAGTGTAAATGACAATGAAGTTCTAAATTCATTAACTTTCTGGAAGAAGGTGACTCAAACTAGGTTAGCACTTCTTTCCTATGCCAACAACTCCACAGAATATTAACCTGTTTTCCTGATATTAATTTTTTTATTCAGAAAGATTTCTATAAACTAGTGATATATATCACATATGAAATATCTCATTTGTATTAGGAAATACCTAGAAACATTAAAATAAAAATTTTGCCATAATATTACATAAAAGATGAACCAATAACATTGGCTGTTTTAACTTCAGCTTCCCCAAGTGTAGATAAAGCATTCTCTTTATTATCTATAGGGAATTAGTAAGGATGAATGAGAGAAATATTTTTTTTCTCCAGAGAACATCTACATATTACTAAACTTTTATATGTCTTTTCAATAAATGGTCTGGAAGAGAGTTTCTATTCTTTATGACAGCCAATTCTCTTGTGCATACCCTCTACTGTAAACTTAACTTACAGAGTAATTTGAATAGTCCACGGATCAGAATTTCTACACAGAATTGTGAGAACCTCTTATAAAGGCTGGTTTAAAAAAATCAAATCAATTCCAAATGTTTTATGCTTCACTTAATGTTTATCTTGCATTTTTATTCATTAATGGGAAAAATGTCTGTGTATACATAAAGCATAGTTTCTTAAGTGTTTAAATTCTAAAATATCATGTGTGTTTTGTGACTGATGACAGGCTAGTCTACTGGCATTTTGAATTAGGTTTTTATTACATACTATTAGTAAGGACTGCTTAAGTTTACTTTTTATTAGTGTGTAGTTAGGCATTTTATGTAGTCCATGTTAATATATGCAACAATGTTTGCTTTCCTTAAGATTCAGATGAATTGTCTCAGTCAGCTATAACTACCAGAAAGTGGGTATAAAGGTAAAGTTGAAGATTTTATCTATTTCTAGAAATTTTGGAGAGAAGAAATGATTACTTAACTGAAGCTAAGAAATCCTAATGTAGAAAATGTGTAGGACAAATCCTTAGAAACCTAGACCTTGAAAAGGAGACGCCAATTAGAGATTACTGCATGTTGTTTGTAGGTTGCTATTATATGTAAAGATCATATTCAATGAATGTATAATGTATTTCCCTAATTAGTCCTTATTTTTTAATTCGAGACTCATAATATACACTAGTACAGATGCCAGAAATGTAAAGCTTATATCAATTCTTCTCTTTCACCACTTGCCAAATTTGTTCATTTTTATCTCAGAAATCAGTTTTGAATTTATTCATGTCTTCCTCTTCATTAAACTCCCCTTTTATCTTCAGAGTTGTAAAAATAACTTGCAGAATAAATTCTTAGCCCATAATTCTTTTGATCTCTGCCTACAATTTTCCTGATCTAGAATGAACTTTCTAAAGGCAAATCAGATAAGGCATTCACAGCTTTAGAAATCACTTGGTAGCACTTGAGAAACTATCTGAATTATAAAAAAGAATTTTAGCAAACATGAATTTGTGAAGTCTAGATTGGAATATAAAAGTCTGTACAATCAGGTTTATTTTCAGGTGATCTAATGCTTGCCCTCCATACTGGGAAGGAGAAAGAGCAGTGTGCAGAATTCTCAGGCACCGTACCCTGATTGCTTTTTCCTTTCTCCTTTCTACAGTTGAGCTTAAAAAATCTCATGCTCCAGCCATGTAGTTCTGTAGCCTAGATCCTCTATCAAGTATTAATGCAATCATGTCTTCAGCATGGTTTCCTTGGCTTGGCATGATTTGGGATTACTTGTGAAATCTATGTTTTCAGTTTCAATTCAAGTATCAACCCTTTTAGGAATCTTTCCTCTGTCTCTCTAGATAGCAATACTTTAGTGTGCGCATATCTTTATTATGGCACATTGTCAAGTTCTCAACACAAAAGTCTACAAAGCTAGGCTGCCAACAGAGGCAGAGAAAGTGAAGACTAGTAAACAGCAAAATTTAAGCTTTAGCTAAAAGCAGCAGTTACTGATCAACTCCATTGATCATTCTCATGGAGGATCATGGGCAAGGTTTTCCAAGTTCACTGTTTGCTTTTTCTTTTGAAGTACTGGTTTGAAGTCAAGGTCTCATCCCTCTTTGGTGGACACTCTACCACTTCAGCCATGACCTCAGTCCTTTGCATTTTTCAGTTTGTTTTTCAGATAAAGTCTCATGCTTTCTTCAAGATCAGCCTCAAATAAAAAAATCCTCCCATCTCTGCTACCACAGAGCCTGGGATTACAGGCATATGCTGTCATTCCTAGACTAATTTCATTGTTTTATAAGAATTCCTTCTCTTACACACACACACAGAGAGAGAGAGAGAGAGAGAGAGAGAGAGAGAGAAAACCGTGAGTTCTAAACTGGCAGCTGTGTTGATCCAAAGGCACAATTTTCCCTTCTATTGTTGGCCTTCACATAGTGTCTCTATATAAGATCCTTTAGTGTGGTCAAACAATTAGATCAAGAAGAAGAAAGGGCCAGTGACTCACATCTGTAATCCTAACTACTAGGGAAGTGAAGATATGAATAACTGTGGTTCCAAGCCAGTCCAGGTGAAAAAAGTTCTGGAGACCTCTATCTCAACCTGCAGCAGTTCAGTATGATGCACGAACTGATCATGCAGGCCATGGCAGGAAATGTAAATAGGAGGAACATGGTCCAAGCCAGCTCATGCAAAGAATGAAGCCCTATCTCAAAAACAAGAGCCAAGAAAGGCTAAAGGAATGGCTCAAGCTGTAGAACACTTGCCTAGCAAACCTTGAATTCAAAATCCCAGTACCATGACTGGTGAATAAATAAGGAAAAAGACAGGTTAAAATATCATCATCCCTAAACCTCAGATAATTTAGGTTTGTCAGGACTCTCTTTCTATACTTCTGTGTTCAGTGACAACGTTCTTTGCTAGCCTCAAAGTCTTTAGCAACCCCAGTAGCTGTGAATTGAGGTAGCCAGTTTGGACATGCTTAGAAGGCCTCTGCTCAGCGGTTATTGTGAGATGGGAATGTGCTAAGGTGCTAGGTTTCAGAAACTGGGTCTCTGCTGCCCAAGCAGATTGTAAGAGGCAAGACTAAGCATGAGCTGAAATTCTAAGCACAAGGCCCATCCCTTGCTCTATATTCCCATTAAAATGCACATGTGAGAAATGAAGTCTAAGATATACTTGCTAAGAATAATGAGGTTGAAAGACAAATCCTTATATTTTCAGTCTGCCAGCATGACTCTTATGATATATCAGCCCTCCAAATCATATCTCATGTAGGCCAATTCCCTAATCTCTCTCTATATATGTGCATATATGAATTATATATATGTGTATTTCACATGCATAAATGATATAAATGCACACATATCCCTATTGATTCTCTTTTTTTATGAAGAACTGTATCTAATACACATAGGTCCAAATACTGAAAGAGAAATCAATATGACCACAAGTACTAAATCATCAGTCCATTAAAGTAAGACATTTTAATTCCCTCATTTTAGAGAATTCTACATAATAAGTGGACTCAAATTATTATACTTATAGGCAATTTGAACACTATGATCAACATGACCCTGCATCAAACATAACTGTACATGGAATGATTTTTTAAAAACCAGCTGTGTATTAGGTTCATAGGTAAGTCTCCCAATGGTAAAGAACTGGTAATTCTTCAGCACAATTTTAGAAATCCATAAAAATACTTAAAATATATATAGTTAATTAAAGACAGCTTTTAGTAACCCATGAGTAAAAAAATGAAAGATAGAATATAAGTTGGGTGCTGGAAGCTCACACCTGTAATCCTACCTACTTAAGAGGCTGAGATCTGAGTTTGGAGGTTCAAAGCCAGCCCAGGCAGGAAAGACTTTGATCTCCAATTAACTACCAGAAAAACCAGAAGTGGATGAAGGTTCTAGAAAAGTTAGGAATCCATGGAACATTCCTCAATACAATAAAAGCTGTATATGACAAAACTACAGCCAGCATTATACTTAATGGTGAAAAACTAAAGCCATTTCCTCTTAACTCAGGAACAAGACAGGGTGTCCACTCTCTCCACTTCTCTTCAATCTAGTATTAGAATGCCTAGCTACAGCAATAAGACAAGATGTAAACATAAAGGGGATCCAAATAGGGAAAGAAGAAGTAAAACTCTCCCTCTTTGCAGATGACATGATCTTGTATTTAAAGAATCCCACAGACAGGACTGGGAAAATGGCTCAGTGGTAGAGTGCTTGCCTTGCATGCATGAGGCCCTTGGTTTGATTACTCAGCACCACATAAGCAAAAAGAAAAAGCTGGAAGTGGTGCTGTGGCTCAAGTGGTAGAGCGCTAGCCTTGAGCTGAAGAGCTGAGGGACAGCACCCAGGCCCAGAGTTCAGACCCCATGACTGGACCCCCCCCAAAAAAAAGACTCCCACAGACTCCATTCCCAAATTACTCAAGCTGATTCATAACTTTGGCAAAGTAGCAGGGTATAAAATTAACCCTCAAAAATCAATGGCTTTTCTGTATGCCAACAATGAGAAAAGTGTGGCTGAAATTAGGAAAACAACTCCATTCGTAATAGACCCACAAAAAATAAAATACCTAGGAATTAACTAAAGAAGTGAAATACCTCTATGATGAAAACTTTAAAAACTTGAAAAAGGAAATCAAAACAGAACTTAGAAAGTAGCAAAAACTCCCATGCTCCTGGATTGGAAAGATCAACATCATGAAAATGGCAATACTTCCCAAGGCTATCTACAAATTCAATGCAATACCTATCAATATTCCAACCGCATTCTTCAAGGAAATAGAAGAGGCAATCCAAAAATTCATATGGAACAATAAAAGACCCTGAATGGCAAAAAACACTCCTCAACAGAAAGAACACTGCTGGAGGAATATCAATACCAAATTTCAAACTCTACTACAAAGCCATAGTAATCAAAACAGCTTGATACGGGCACAAGAACAGACCTCAGGACCAATGGAATAGAATTGAAAACCCAGAAATGAACCTACAGACCTATAGCCATCTAATCTTGGATAAGGGAGCTAAAAAAATAGAATGGAAGAAAGACAGCCTCTTCAGTAAATGGTGCTGGCAAAATTGGTTAACTACTTGTAGAAAACTAAAGCTAGATCCTTATATATCACCCTGCACCAGAATCAACTCCAAATGGATCAAAGACCTCGGAGTCAAAGCAGACACTCTGAAAACATTACAGGATGGAATAGGACAAACCCTAGGTTTCCTTGGCACAGGCCGAAAATTTCTTAATAGAGATCCAGAAATACAACAAATCAAAGAAAGGTTGGACAAATGGGATTGCATGAAATTGCAGAGCTTCTGCATGGCAAAGGACATAGTTAGCAAGATCAATAGAAAGCCCATGGATTGGGAGAAGATCTTCACTAGCCATACAACAGACAAGGGTCTCATATCTAAAATATACCATGAACTCAAAAAATTAAATCCCCCAACAACAAATCTTCAAAGAAACAACTGCCCAATAAATAAGTGGGCTAAAGACTTAAAGAGAGGAAGTGGCACTGTAGCTCAAGTGGTAGAGCCCTTGCCTTGAGCTGAAGAGCTGAGGGACAGCGCCCAGACCCAGAGTTCAAGCCCCACGACCGACAAAAAAAACTCAAAGAGAAACTTCTCTGAAGAGGAAAGGATGGCCAATAGACACATGAAGAAATGCTCAACCTCCCTAGCCATAAAAAAATGCAAATCAAAACAACATTGAGATACCACCTCACCCCAGTTAGAATATTGCAGCATTATTTACCATAGCTAAGATATGGAACCAACCCAGATGCCCCTCAGTAGATGAATGGATCAAGAAAATGTGGTGTATATATACACAATGAAATTCTATGCCTCCATCAGAAAGAATGACTTTTACCCATTTTTTAGGAAATGGACAGACTTGGAAAAAATTATATTAAGTAAGCCAGGCCCAAAGAAACATAGGTCCCATGCTTTCCCTTATTTGCAATAACTAGTATATGTCTGAGTCAAGCAGAAAAGTTGATGTTAAGGAAATGATCCCTAAGATATATATTCAAATGTTTTTTTTTCTTTCATGCCATTGTTTCTAACACATTTATGAGATGATTTCTTTGTTTCTTTGTATGTCCCTCCCCCACAGTATAACCCCTGCTTTCACTGTATTTGATGTCGGTATAATTTGTGGAGGGGAAGGAAAAAAACAAATCGTTTAAATAGAGATACAGGTGGACCAATTGCAACAATGAGATGTACAAGTCCTTACGTCGAAAACGAACTTTACGACTTTGGTGGGGAGGAGGGAGGATTGGGGGGGGGCGGGGGAGGATGGGAATGGATGAGAAGGGGAAACAAAGGAGGAGGCTACAATGCTTGATAAGAAATGTACTCATTATCTTGCCCGTGTAATTGTAACCCCTCTGTACAGTATTTTCACAATTAAGAAAAAAAAAGAAAACCAGAAGTGGTGCTGTGGCTCAAGTGATAGAGTCCTATTCTTGAGCTGAAGAGCTCAGGAACAGCACCCAGGCCCAAATAAATAAATAAATAAATGTATGTTTAGAAAATATGACACACAATTTGCTATGTATTTAATTTCCTTAAAATATGAGATAGCATTTATTCACCCCTTCTTATACTACTTATAAAAATTACCCTTACACCCATTTTTGGTTGCTGATCCCCAAAGAAAATAAAATGTGGATTGGGATGGTTTGCCTAATGCAGATCGTATTATAGTTAATATCATTGTGTTCAACTAAGTTATTTTTCCTAAGAAGCTGTAGCTTCCAACCTAACAATGAGATATCCTTTTGTAGCACATTGCTGTGAATGAAGAGAAATGAAGGGGAGGAATACAGGGCAGGAAAAAGGATCCTTATATGGAATTTAATCAGAAGGAGTCAGATTCTAGTTCTTTGCCAATAGGCTAGGCTTCCTCCTGTCTTCACTGGGTACTGCTCCATCTGTGTCCAATTTTAAATAAAACCACTCCCAACATGGGCTCTCCCTTAAAGAAGCCTGAGAAATGGCTGCATGTCAGAGACGTCAGGGTACTTAAAATACACCCATTCTGACAGGGTCTCGAACACCTGCAGACATTTCAAAGGAATTTTGATCCAACAATAATTCACACAATTTATTATCTACAGATGCCAAAAATTCTTTGGGAAAAAAAACTGTTCTGTAGTTTGTAAGGGAAAAAAAGAAAATGGAAAAAAAAAAACCAATAAAACCACCTGATGGTGGGTGACAGTAATTTTGTGTAGGACCTTTTTACAGGAATCATTAAATTCTCGTCTTTGTTTTTTGCATAGATGAGACATTACTGATTCATTTGTTAACTTTATTTGTGTGCTTGCAATGAGACATGCAAAAGCATTTCTCTTCCATCTCAAAGGCTTAAGGTTTTCAGTTTTATTTTCATCTAAGATGAGACCTTATCTTAGAGTCTCACTTTTATAGCACTGACATATTTGAGAAATGCTATGATTTTCCCCTCTAACAAAATCACATTGAGATTTGAATGTAATAGATATGAGAAGTATGTTTAATCAGAAAGATTGTGGATTTATATTCTTTACACACCCACTCATAAAATAAATATCTTGCCCCCAAATTGAGGGTTGTAGGCAAGTTGAGACAGACAAGATTGATAGTGTGCTATGGTTTCCTTTGTGAAAACAGTCAGAAATGCTTGGGAAATGTGGGGAGAAGAGGGGAGAAAGGATCTTTCTTGACATTGTGGATTACTAGGAGCCAGGTTTGACAGAGAACTTAGGGAACTATGGAATGGGTTTTTGCCTTCAGATCAAAGTAAGGAGAGTAGTGTTTACACAGGCAGATGGATGTACAATGTAACAGATGAAATTAAATGTATCAAATAGCTCTGAGTCATTATTAGAGAACTTGTGTTCTAGAAAATGTGTTGAAAAAATTACTTTCAGGCCAGACATTGGTGGCTCTCGCCTGTAATTCTAGCTATTCAGGAGGCTGAAATCGAGAGGACTGTAGTTTGAAGCCAAACTGAGTGGATAAATCTATGAGACTCTTATCTCCAATTAAGCAGCAAAGAGGTGGGCTGGAGGCATGGCTCAAGTGGTGAAGTACCAGCCTAGCAAGTAATCCAAGAGAAGTAATCAAATGGAAAGATAAAAATAAAATAAAAATAGATGGAGATGTTGGAAGAGGTGGCACTGATCAAGCTATATTGTACTCATAAGTGGATTAGGGAAACCAAAACCTCTTTGTACAACTACTTAATAAAACAACAAGAAGAACAAAAATGCATGGAGTCCTTCCATTACCTCTGTAGTTGTCTACAGAAGAGAAATACAACACACACACCCACATCCTCAGTAGGGACCATGAAAAAGAGGAATTTGACTTTGAAGGAGACACAGAAAACCTCTATATTTCCCCCTTTCTATTGAATAGAACCCATGCTCCACCAGAGAACAATTAGAACAAATGAGTGCTCTTGATATCAGGTTAAATACCTGAGCACCTTCTGATTCTTCATCCCAGAAAGCCAGGTTTTTTTTTTTTCATTGATTTGTATTCACCCAGGCCTCCGTTCATGTAAAAACAGAGTACCCATTTTCAGATTGGAACAACATGCCGTGCGTGGAAACCCGGGCCAACACCATTTTCATTTAGCTCTTCCAAACCTCAAGAGTTGGCTTTCCTGCTTGGAAACATATAATTTCAGGAACCGTGCTCCCCAGATACTTTGTTCTGCACCTCCAGAAACCAAGTTATTCCCAGAGACATGATCGAAAGACCATACATGGCCAAAGTGGACCTTTCTTTTAAATGAATAAGGGAAATGAAGCACTGTATTTAAGCAGCCTCTCTCTCAATCTTTCTCTTACTCTCTCCTCCCTCCCCCCCCCCTCGGTGCCAGATTGACCTACCAGAAAGCACAATTGAAGAATGTTGTGGTTTTATGTGGGAGGTTGGTTCAAAGGCTTTTTGCTGCTAAATGGTATGGCTAATTTTTATTTTATTTTATTTTATGATGGAAAAATAGACTTATCCTGCGAGCAAATGCTCAGTTCAGCTTTTCAAATGGGTACTACTCAATCCAGGGTTTTAAGTTGATCTTCAGTTTTCTGGCTAGGGAAAAAAAAAAACCACCCCAAACTTCGTGTCCGTTCTGAAATGAAGCAGAGTTTAAAAGACAGCTCTCTGGGTGGTTTGACACAGGGCATTCTCAGCATGACTAAGATTACCTCCCCTCCTGCTGGTTCTTTATGGTGGCCCTTGATTGCAAACCTGCTATTATAGTCTTCTGGGATCCCTCACCCTTTCAAAATAGGGGCTTTTATTTTCTGCCCTGTCTTTCTTAGTTCACTTTATATTTCAGGGAAGGATCTTAGTGAATCATCTCAGAATGGATGTTTGTTGGCCTGTCACATCACCCTAACAGTCTTGGGCTTTAATTGTGCTACAGAGTTCATTGGGCTTTAGTTGATAAATGATATTCTTACTGCTCAGAATGCCTGCTTCAGAGTTTTTGTGCAAATCAAAACAAAACAAAACAGCATTGGTTCAGAAACTGAGGCTGAAGTTCAAGCATATTATTAGCAGTAGGGTTTATAGATTGTCCTTTCAGCTCCAATCTTCTCATCTGAAAAGACGTGGAAATTGAAAGTCATGAAGATGAAATGAGCCAGTACATGTAAAGTTAAAACTCTTCCAGGCATATAGGAGCTAGGTAAATGTGACAAAAAGTGTCACAAGATTCTTAAAGCTATGTGAAAGACTGTTTCTCAAAACGTAATTGATTGTAAGAATCTTGCAAATTGCTTAGGTATAAAGTAGCTACATTCCCTCATGCCATTTAAGACTAAAATACAAGATATTTAAGTTACTTTATATATATGATAGGAATAGAATTTTTTTTAACTTTAGATCAAAAGTCAGGCAAACCGATTATCATGGAATTGGCCATACTATAGGGCTTTTTTAAAAGAAAAATTATAAATTGGTATTGAATGAGAAGGTTGGATCCCAGGACTGTGAAATCCAGTGATGGTGTGGGATCCACCTGCTGATTTCAGTTTACTCCCTGCAAGCGCCCCATGAGACTCCTTGATTTGCATTTGGAATTTCACTAGCTATGTAAGCACAATCTACTCTCTTATTAGTAAAGATCTGTGGGAATGATAGGTGAGAGGAAAAGAAAGCGAATCCCACCCAGAGAGGGAAGGAAACATAAAAGTCAGAAAGAAGCATCCTGGAGAGTAGTTGCCTGGAAAAATGCCACTAATCCAAATGTCACAAAGTGAAGGGCATCTAAGTCTACATGCATAGTTGTGCTGACTGAGCTCTGCAAAGCAGCCCCTCTGTTCTATCTATCTATCTATCTATCTATCTATCTATCTATCTATCTATCTATCTATCTATCTGTCTGTCTGTCTGTCTGTCTGTCTGTCTGTCTGTCTGTCTGTCTGTCTGTCTGTCTGTCTGTCTATCTTTTTCTTTCTTTTTTTGGTCAGTCATGGAGCTTGAACTCTGGGCCTGGGCGCTGTCCCGGCGCTCTTCAGTTCAAGGTGCCCTCTACCACTTGAGTGACAGCACCACTTCCAGTTTTCTGGTGGTTTATTGGAGATAAGAGTCTCATGGACTCTCCTGCTCGGGTTGGCTTTGAGCCTCAATCCTCAGATCTCAGCCTCCTGAGTAGCTAGGATTACAGGCGTGAGCCACTGGCGCCCAGATTATCTTTCTATCTTCTGTCATCTATCACCTATCTCCTATCATTGATCAATTCATCTATCTTTCATCTAATACTATGCTTATGGTGGTGCTTAAATAGGAGTGTACTTGGAAAGCTAGTAAATTGATGATACCTCAAGTCATTATATTAAAAAAAAACCTATAAAAATTCTATTTAGAAAAAAGACATAGAAGGAATACAGGATGCATGGAACTGAAAAAGTAAATCAGCTAGCACCTTGGCTGCTTTTTGGCAGTTCAGCTCTGCCTCTAAACTTGCATTTCCTACACTGCAAAGCAAAAGTTGTATAGTTAACTCAACCCTTCCTACTCTTAGAAAATAGTTGGGGAAAAAAATGGTTGGTGAAAACCTATTATTTCTAGAAAATGCCTGTTATGACCAGTTCTTAGCAGTTTATCAGTGTATTTACTCTGTATAT
The DNA here is from genome assembly GCF_000151885.1 of Dipodomys ordii. Classification (NCBI taxonomy): domain Eukaryota; kingdom Metazoa; phylum Chordata; class Mammalia; order Rodentia; family Heteromyidae; genus Dipodomys; species Dipodomys ordii. Next base: position 10,449,224 of record NW_012267243.1, on the reverse strand, counting down.
ACAGATCTCTCTTGTAGGATCCCTACAAGACAGATCTCCCCCAGTTTCACCATAATTTCATAATTTCACACACTAACTGCTAGATATTAGTTTCTTAGATACTAGCTGGTTTGGTTTTCCTCAGGCTTTTGAATTTGGATTCCACCATTTCTCTCATTCTGCATTCAATATATTGCCATATTTGGTCCCTTCTGCCCTTGTGATATCACACCCTACCCAATTTTTCTGCCCATTCTCCTTATGCTACCAAACACAAGCCCAATTGCCTGTCTTTGAGATTTTTCCACCTCCCTCCGTCTCTGCGTCAGGAAACAGTGTGCTAGTATAAAGACAGTATATGCTTTGGAGTCAGAACACCCTCTGAATTCCAATTTTAACACTTACTTTGGCAATTGATATTAATAGTTTTCATCTGAAAATTGTGAAATAATGATCCCTTAAAGGGTTACTCTCACATAAGTCTCTATTATTCTGTTTGGCATGGGTGTAGGGGCTTAAAAGGTGTCAGTTACTGTTTTCCTTTCTGTGTAGATGATTCAAAGGCAAGATAGTAAAAATACTCACCTAGGCTGTAAGTGGTAAAGTGATGCCTTTGAACGATAAGGATTTTAAAAGCGGTAATACAAATGACTAGAAGGCATTGAGTTATTATTACATCTCTTATAGCCCTAAATGATTTGAATGATAAAATGAATCTCTACAAAAATCCTTTCTTGACAAAAACAAATAGTTATTAAATAAATGATGAAATTTTCAATATTCTTATTCATAAACTCAAAACTCCACTAAGATTCCATCTCATCCCAGCCTGAATAACAACCATTAAGAAAACATTTGATGAATATTTGTATCAGACTTTCGGAGAAGCAACCTGTTAGAATCTATTTGTTTGGGGTAGTACTAATTGAATAGCATATTTTTCAATAACTAGGGAAATGACCTCAGTTCAAAATAAAGCATAGCATTTGTCAGTCAAGTAAAGACTCTTTAAGAAACACAGGGATGAATGGGGAGCCAGCTTCATTTTTGCAAAGAAGGCTGCAAGTTTCTTGGAAAGTTCTCCACCAGGAACAATCAATGCCAACTTCCCTCTTCCAAACAAGCACCTCAGCCCCCAGGTCTTGGAAGTCTGTTTTCTGCTTTGCCATTGTGTATTAACTTCGTCCCTTTCCATAGAACCATGTTAGTTTCTCATGTGATTCCTTTGGCGAAAGAGAGCTCTCAGGCTTCTTTGCAGAAATGAAGCTGAGTCCCTGTTCACCCTGGGTTTCTCTGCCTTGAAGCTCTGCTCATTGGTGTCTTGAGTTAGAGATTCGAAACCAGTGTTTGGCAAAGCCTACATTAATGTAGAAGTTTAATTTAGAATACAAAGATAATGTGCCAAAACGATGTAAGAAAAGTTCCAGTAACACGTAACTATTTACTTTTTTCCTGGAGCTTTATGGTCAAAGTCGTCATCAAATTCCCACCACAGCCTCAAAGTCAAAGCATGGTAAAATGGATGATTTACACCAGTGGCATGCTGTATAATTTCATGTTTTTTGTGTTGTCTAATCAGCCTGAGCAACTCGTATCCTTTTTAGATGAATACATTTCTAGTCCATGTGCACCAATTGATGGCACCCTGTCTTCTCTGAAGTCAGCCTGCGTTCCCTACTCTTGCAGAAAGTGTGTAACATACCACTTTACATTAATTCTCTAATTCATCAGACAATGATCACCTCAGATGTGCAGGGTCTGTGTCAAGCAGAGGGGACACAGCGGGACCAGGCAGACAGAGCCACTGACCTCCAGCGACAGCGTCTCCTCCCACACCAGAAGCTCCTTGTAGAAGGTGGGGGTTTTTGTTTTATTTTTTGGCCTGTCTGTCTGTCTATACCTGTTGTCTTCTGTTATCTTTAAGTAGTTGTTCAAAGGAGTTTAATTCAACATGTCAGCTTATGGACACAGTGCATCCTGAACACCCCTTCCATCACTCTCCATTTCCCCCAACCCCACCCATCTCCTCAATTTACCTGCTTCTATTTCCACATACTTGCATATTGTGACTGCATTCCCCAACTATTCCTCTCTCCAGCCGTCTGCCCCCTTCCCACTGTTCTTTCCCCTCCCCCAACTTATGGTCCAGCTTCCTGGTAGTCAAGTTAGTTGTCAAAGAAGTTACACTATTGGAAGCCTCTCTGTATATATATGCATATATATATATATATTTGTGCATATATGAATGTTACCTTGAATGTGTTTATATGCATATTTGTAAATTAGATTGAACTTCCACATAAGAGGAAAAAAAACCTTTTGTGCCAGTACTGGAGCTTGAACTTTAGGGCCTGGGCATTGTCTGTTCGGGTTTTTTTTTCTCCCTCCTCAAAACTGATGTTCTACAATTTTCAGCATTTTACTGAAAAAAAAAATGGTTAACTGGAGAGAAGAATCTCACAGACTTTCCTGCCATCTGGCTTTGAACCTCAGATATCAGCCTCCTGAGTAACTAGGATTGCAGGCGTGATCTAGCTGCTCCTGGCTCTGCTTTTTAATCTTTTATCTTCAATATGTGTTCAAAGGTGATGTTGAAAAATGGACCTGGGAACATGTGTAAATGTTGGAGAAAGAAGAATCTTTAGGAGAAGAAAAAACCCAAACAGGAGCAAAAGCAAGGACAGACGAAGGAGTAACTGACCTAGCTGATTTGTGAACTTTTACCCTGGATGCTCCTCCCCGTTAAGCAGAGCTTATCATTGCTTCCTTTGTGGTGATTCTTGTACCAAATATCAAAGCCACTCGTCAGCAGCTTGGGGTGCCCTGGACAACCTGGACAGCAGTCAGGTCACTCGGAGACTTCGATGAGGACATTGGGAACCCGGGGACTTTCCTTCTCTTTGTGTCAGCTTGTACTTAGTGGCAAATAGCGCATGCGTGCACATTCCTTATTTAAAAATGAGCCTGTTTATTTGCAGTGATTCTGCTGAAGCCTAAGTCTTATCTTGTAAAATTACAATACACTGTATGTAGACAGTCACTCACATCAGAATCTAGGTCAGTATGTTCCTGGGATCACATTTAAACCCGGAGGCTACTACCCTGTGCTCCTCTGGGAGGACCATCACTTATCAGTCACATACTTGACTTAGAATCAAAATAGTTTCCTTCTTAGTTTAGTCCACATCTATCTACATTCTCCTGTGTTGATGTCTTCGTGGTTTTTGTCATCTGCTTCTCATGAATTCTCTCTCTCTGTGTGTGTCTCTATCTCTCTGTGTCTCTCTCCCTGTCTCTGTCTCTCTTTCTCTGGCATATTTCCACTAGCTTGGTTTATGTTTCTCTGACCCCACTGTAGTGCGGTGCCCTGGCCATAGTTGACATTTAGCAAAAGTCGCTACCAGGTGGCAGTCATTGTTTAGTGATCTTTAACATAATCCTTACAATAGACAAAATGAATTCAGAGATGAGGGGACTGAGGCTCAGAGAAATTAAGCGAATCCTTTCTCAGGGGCCAGGGAAGCGCATTGAAACTCACCCTGCCCTGCCTCGGAAATTCCTTCTTCCTAGTAGGGCCTTGAACCTCATGACGCACATAAACTGGGTCATGGCAAACCAATTTGCTTATCAGGTACCAGTGGTTCATGCCTATAACCCTGGCTAAACAAGTGGCTGAGATCTGAGGATCAACGTTACTGTTGCTCTCCTTTTCTTTCTCATGATTTACTTATCTCATTGCTTAGGATATTGAGTAATTCTCCTGGATAATTGATACTTTTTGTCTTATCTCATACAAATGATACTGAGTTACTAGTTAATAAAAAAATATGTTGCCAAGTGCTGTTGATTCTCACCTATAATCTTAGCAACTCAGGAACCTGAGATCTGAGTATGGAGGTTTGAAGCCAGCCCTGGCAGGAAAGTCTGTGAAACTCTTATTTCCAATTAACTACTAAAAATCCAGAAGTGGAGCTGTGGATCAAGTGGTAGAGCACTAGCCCCAAGTGAAAAAGAACTCAGGGACAGTGCCTAGGCCCTGAGTTCAAGCCCAGGACCAGAAAAATAAAGTTTTTTAAATATAGATGAGAGGGAGGGGGAAGGAGGGAGGGGGAGAGAGAGAAAAAGAGAGAGAGACAGACAGAGAGACAGACACACAGACACAGAGAGAGAGAATGAGAGAGAGAGAGAGAGCGCCTAGGTGGCTTATGATTGTAATCCTAGTTCTCAGGAGGCTGAGTCTGACACTCACACTTCAAAGCCAGCCTAGGCAGGAAAGTCTATGAGACTTTTATCTCCAATTAACCACTGAAGAGCTAAAAGTGGAGCTTCAGTTAAAGAGGTAGAGTATTCAATAGCTATGTACATATGACCATATAAGATGATATAGGTGAAATCAACTCCAAGATATGGAAACAGGAGGTTATTCTTTGTTGTTGTTTTTAATGTGCTATATGAAGTTATTTCTATTTTTTCTAGGGATTTTTCCCCTATACTTTATCATGTTAATGTATTTGATTTTGGTACCCTGTGTATTGTATATACATTTATCTGAATTAGGGAAGGGAAGGGGAAGGACAAAATGGTGCGACAAAGGACAAAGGGCAAACCAATGTAACAGTGACACTACTCACAAGACAATATGTTGGCAATGAGCTGTCCCACTTGGGAGGGGGTATTGGAAGGAGGGAAAGTGAGGGAAAAATGAAGGGGTGGTAACAATGTTCAACAAGAAATGTATTCACTACCTTACATATGTAACTGTAACCTCTCTGTACATCACCTTGACTATAAAATTAAAGTAGCAAAAAAAAAAAGAGAGAGATGGAGCAATAGCCTTGATCATAAATGCTTAAGAGCTCAGCACCGAGGCCGTGAGCTCAAGCTCCAGGAATGGCACTGAAACACACACACACACACACACACACACGTGTGTATCACATAGTCCATTGCTGCAAATAAAATAATATTAGGTTGAAATGTTTGAACTTAAGGATTATCTTGTAATGGGTACCAAACAATAAAAGTTTCAGGAAAAAGGTCAGATAATGTGATGTTAAGAGAATGAACCCTTAGATATGTATTTTAATGTTTTTTTTCTTTTATGCATGTGTTTCTAACGCATTTATAAGATTACTTCTTTGTTGCTTTGTATGTCCCTCCCCCACAGTATAACCCCTGCTTTCACTGTATTTGATGTCAGTATAACTTGTGGAGAAGATGGGGAAAAACAAGTCGTTTAAGGATACAGGTAGACCTGTTGCAACAATGAGAAGTACAAGTTGTCATGTTAAAAACAAGCTTTACATCATCGGTGGGGGGGGGAGTGGGGGAGGGGAGGGGAAGGATTGGGATTGGGATTGGGATTGGGAGGGGGGAGGCTGGGAAGGGATGTGAAGGTAAACAAAGGAGGAGGCTGCAATGCTTGGTAAGAAATGTATGCATTATCCTGCCCATGTAATTGTAACCCCTCTGTACAGTATCTTCACAAATAAAATTAAATTAAATTAAAAAAAAAGTTTCGGGATATATGCCACGTGGTTACTTGAAAGATTTGAAGTTGAATTTGATTGGAATATTACGATTAGACCTATTCTTAGAGATGGATCATGTTAGCATTATGCCTGAAATGTCTGTGTAAGCTTCCATAATGCCTCCAGCGTTGTAGCTGTTGTGAGGAGGACGTACACAGGATGAAAACCTGGCCTCTGACGTGGTCTGAGCAGAGCCTGTGGAGGGTTTCAATTTTTCCCTGAGGTCCTCGCTTACATCTTTTTAGTAGTGAGTGCTAAGGTATTGACATAATCCAAGATTCCTGTTTTTATTTATGACAAATACAGGCATGCACTTTCAAACTCATATTGCAGACACAGAGGAGTCAGATCTTGATTGACCTTTCAAACAGATTTATTATCTTTCTTGGGTAGCTGAGCCTTTTCTGGTCCAAGTGTTTCTCACACAAGTGTTTCTCCCAAGAGACAGCCATCATGCATTGTGGTTTCAGGGGTGACTGGGACTTCATTGGCCCCGCCCACTTTACCTGAATTCCTCCACCTGCTCTCTGGTACTTGAAATTCTCTTAATAAAGGACTTAGATTTAAATTCCACACTTGAAGATAAGAGCAGTGTGAATTAAGTCACAAATACTCCCTTTGAAAGAGCACATTGACTTAAAGTTACACTAACATATCTGGTTCTATCAGATTCTTGACTCAAAGTAGGCAAAAGAATAAGAAAAGAACTTCATAGAAAGAAATATGTGAAATGGAGTCTTTTAAGTGAGAACTGTTTTCATTTTTTTTCACCTGGAAGCAAATTCACTTTAGTTACATTCAAGTCTAGATAGCTTTTCTCCCAATTGATAAATATAATACACTGTTTTCACAACAGTTTGGCCTGAATTATTAGATTTGGTAAGTGTACCTTGGTCTGTGATTTTAGATAAAAATGACAGCATACAGAGAGAAAAACAGAGACAGAAAAAGAGAGAGAGAGAGAGAAAGAGAGAGAGAGAGAGTTGAGCCTATCCCTAATGATTTACAAAGAAATATAGGTGCCTTTAGACCAGATTTTTTTAATTCATAGGAGAAGAAAAGCATGTTACTGGTATTGTATGAGCTCAAAAACCAAGCAGTTATCAGTGAGTTTATCAGGGAAAAGTACAGCATTGGATTCCTTTTCTGGGTTGTAGATCAAGGGAAACAGTATGGGCCTAGTGTATAAGCACTAAACTCTCAGATTGACTTTTGAGGTACTGATGTAGAACTGAGCTGAAAAATAGTACAGATAGGTGGATTTATAACAGCAGAGGAGCATGGACAAAGATAACTGGTGACAATTATTACTGGCTCTGTTCTATTCAATATTTCCAATTGATCGGATACAGTTGTAGATAATATGAAACAGAAGAGCTGTCTATCAGATAATGGGATGTCTGTTGGAAAGTCCTTGGCTGGCACTCTACAGCGTGAGGCTTAAGAGAATGTGAGTAATGTAGAACCTCAAATCTCACTTCAAAAATTGAAGATGCATTAGATAAATGGTTTATGAGAACCATGTGAGAGAGATGTTTGAGCAGAAGTCACCCAGAGTATCTACAGAGCTGTTCTCCTCTGTGCTGCTTAACCATACAGCGTGATGTTTAAAATGTGAAGCCACATTTCTCAAGTGTAATGTGTCCAAAGAGAATGGAAGTAGCAAAAAAAGAAGAGTTTCCTTGTTTGTATGTTTAAATTTTTCTATGCAGAAAATCTAGTATACTTATCTTCTGAATGTTATGGGCATGAGAAACTGGTCATTTCCACATACATCTTCTAAATTTTTGTCAATGCTGGGTACAGCAATAATTTCTACTAGGACACCAACATTTCTCTATTCATCATGGACCCTAAAAACCCATGAAATACACCTTTATTAGAGGAAACATTGAGGTTTTCTTTTCTTTCCTAAAAGTGAGATAGAAGAACAGAGAGAGAACACACAGATCCATTACATATCAAAGAGTAGGAGAGAAATGGATGCTTGTTTTTCAAGTTTAATTGTTAAGCACTCTTGGGGAATTCTTTGATTCAGTGCATTCTGTTTCATTTTAATAATGATTATTTCATTTGTTATTTTTCTCTATCATTTCCTCTGTGCACACACTGAGGCTATGCTCAGTAAAATTATTCTTTGCTCTTTTTTTTATTTCTACCAAGTAATAATGCCCTAAATATCTTTTAAAGGATGAGAGGATTTGTATTTTATGCAAAAACCATAGAAAAGAAAACTTGGAATATTTGAAATGGCCCATTTCTTGAACTGTAAAACCAAACCCTTTTAAAGCAAAGTCCAAAACATTTTAGCTTGAGTATTTCTTTAACCTTTGTCAATTTAAAGAAACTTTATTTGAAATTATTAACTTGAAAAACATATATTAGCCACTTGATTGCCAAAAAAGGGAACAAAATGTCAAAAAATAGGAGCAGTTAGAGAACTTGTCATTACCCTTCGAGGTAACGTTTTAGCAACTAAAAAGGATAAAGTTACATCTCCTTTTGTTGTTGGCACCACTAAGAGAAGAATGAAACTAAAAAAATAAAAGAATAAAGTCTTTGCAATTTTGTGGCTTGGGTAACTAAGCACTTACAATAAATAAAGCTTCAAACATAAGCACATTGTGTGAGACAGCTATGTATTAAAAACCAGAAAGAACCTTCAGGACTAACTCACTATTTTTTCAGTGACTAAAGTGTATTATTTTGCAGGAATGAAGTTATTTCATAAGGAAAAGAACCCTGAATGATTTGATCATTTAAAGCAGTCATATTTGTTTTAGTAATAAAGCGTTTGATTGGTTGACTGCTAAACCCACAGATCAGGGCAAGTGGAAAAAATTTAAATGTACAGACCATGTTTATATGATAGTTCTCTTTTTAATATTTAAGGATTATCATAATCAAAATTTCAAAATATGAAATTCTTCTGGTAGGCACTGATTCTCCCCAAAGAAAAAAAATGCTTTGCAGCTTATTAGAATAGATTATAATAGAGGGTAGTTACTAACCTTCTGTGAGGTCCAAATAATACAGAAGTTGCTGAGTATAGAAATGCTGGTGGTTTGTGTACTACTCACCCCGAGTGTAGTAGTAGCTACAAATATGTAATAACTAACAAAATGCCATAGCTTAGGACCCCAAAGCATAGAAAATATATGTGAATAAAGTTTTCACACTTTGCTCAACTTGAGAGTTTTTTTAACTTTTATTTCTTGCTATTGGCAAATGTAAGGACTGTTCACTCAGAGAAAGAATTGGTGAAAAAGACAAGTTCTTCACTCAGTGTGAGAGGATACAAAGGTAAGAGGCATCCTGGAAACTAATAAAGATAACGTGGTCACACAAACACAAGCTTCTAATTCTGTTGTTACCATCTGAAGACTTTACAGAGGGCACATGTAAGCCAACTATGGTGATTTTTCTCAAAAAACCTCTTCTCTGATATATGGAAGTTAGGTTTAAATTATAAGCATATATAAGCATAAGCAACATCATATGTACATATATATGTATAACATTGTTGAAGTATGGTATAAGCAAGGGAAGATTGTAATGGTGTAACTCCTTCAAACAACTAGCTTAGAGTTTAACAGAATGGATACAAGGAAGCTAAAGTACATGTTGAAGGGAGGAGTTGATGTCCTAGCACAGGAGAGCAGTCATCTGGAGAAAGGATGGGTGGGTGGGTACAGCCATGATGCTCAATGTACAATTGTGAAAATGGCACCAAGTAACCTGACAGGATGACTGGGGTTGGGAGACAGAGGAGAGAAGAATAAAGGGGTAACGTTTATCAAGATGAACTGTACTCATCAACTGATACGTTGAATTGAAACCCCTTGTACAACGGCCTAAAGCTAATAAAAACAAGAAACCTTATTCTTACCAAGTACTTTTCTTCTCTGACAGCTTCTTCTGGAGTCATGGCTCTTGCTCTATTACACCAACGAAAAAGCAGGAAGTCTGAGGGCAATGTCACATGACATCGCCGTGTGAACTGCTCAAGGCATAATGGCTCAGGCCCTCTTCTCCAGCACCATCATCAGGGGTCATAGTAACCCCGTGTACATGACTTCACTAGGATTTTCTGGATTCCTCATCTTACTTTCCCATCTGTTCATTCCCTCACTTACAGATTGCCTTCTAGATATGCAACTGGCCCTTAGGCCCTTATCTCAAAGATTCTTTTTGGAGAAAACCACTATTTCTCTTCTTCCTCACTTTAGAGGCTATGGTCTGTAATTGTATTTTCTCCTTAGCAAATGCCCTCAGCTGTTTTGCTCTTTCTGCCCTGCCCTGCCCTGGCCAAACTGTGTCCTTTGTTAAACAGGACAGGTAGCCTTCAGCTTACCTTTTTCTCTGATTTGTTATTAAAAAAAAAAATCTGGAGGAATATAGTGAGTCTCTTCTTTGTTTCCCTCTACTGGATTCTAATTGTCATGCAACCAAGAGACTTTGTGGTCTTCTATGCATCTGGGTCTGAGGGACCTGGGATGTTGTCTGGTACATAGCAGGGGCTCTATGAGCTCAATTATTTTAAGTCAGATATTAAAGAATAATCATTATGGATATTATTCTTGTTAAAAAGATTGAATTTTAAACCTATTTCTCTGTCAAATGGGGAGCTGCTAACAATTCAAGACTTATATTGACAAGAGTTTTTACTGACATGGGGTACTCCATGCATAAGATTTCAAACAGAAAACATTGCTCATGTGACAAGATACCTTAGGCTTCTTTTGAGGAATGCTGGCACGAGTTACTTCCTGTCATATAATTCTCACAGAGTGTCAACTTCAGAGAGACACAGGGGTCATGCATGCAACCCCCAACAAACTTCCAGGGATTTTCCTTCAGTGTTTGCAAAGCCCTGGGAGATTCGAGACTCATGATGACAGCCTCTAGGTACGCAATGCTTCACCTAGGAGATCAATACTTGGCTAGACTAAACCATTAGGATTCCAAATGATTTCAGTGACACCAGGTACTAAAGGTTGTATTTTATATTTGCACTGCTGGAAAGCATTGTGTTTACTTCTTATAAGAATCTTTAGAAACATAAACTTATTTGGAAGAAGAGAGGAAAGCTACATAAAAATGAAGTGATTTGTTCAAAGCAATGCATCAATAATAATACAAATAACAATTTACTTTGGTCTCTTGATCCTTGTTCAATCCCTGGATGCTTTACCTTTAAAGCACTCATACTACCGGTGGTAGTCAGCTTTTCTTCATCATAATAAATACCTTCAATAATCAGCCTACAAAGATAAAAGGTTGATTTGGGGCTTACAGTTTTACATTCCCAGTCCGTGATAGATTTGGTTAACTGCTTTTGGGCCAGGGGTGAAGCAGCTAATCACGAAAGATAAAACTTGTTCACTTCCTAGTTAAGCTCTTTCTTTCTTCAAAAGCTAGTATCACGCTTGTAATCCCAGGTACTCGGGAGGCTGAGATCTGAAGATCACAATTCAAAGCCAGCCCGGGCAGGAGAGTCCAGAGACTCTTATCTCTAATAAACCATTCACAAAACCGGAAGTGGTGCTGTGGCTCAAGTGGTAGAGCACTAGCCTTGAGCTGAAGAGCTGAGGGACAGCGCCCAGGCCCAGAGTTCAAGCCCCACTAGAGTTGTTTGATTGTCTAGAAGAAGGAAAGACTGAAACATGTGACTCATTTCAAGGATAATAGACTATTAAAACCCTTATTGTTGGAATATTATGCAGCCATTAGAAATGACAAAATAATGGCACTTGCAGGGAAATGGATGGAGCTAGAAGGAATCATGTTGAGCGAGGTAAGCCAAGAGCAAAGAGACAAACGGTACGTGGTCTCCCTGATAAGTGGATGCTAAATCCAAAATGTTAGGTGATATGACAAAATTAACAGGACTTAAGAAACAAAGAACTCCCACTCATCTGGTCGAACCACTACTAAATATCCCCATGCTGCTGATCACATGTATGGTGTATAACATGTGGACACCGTTATATGTTATAGACTGTGATAGACAATTTACTCCAGGAAAGTTAGAATGAACTTGTGACTTTAAATGAGCATCATTATTCCACAATACTGTGAAATTTGGGAAATTATGTAATCAGTTAATCACAATAATAATAAAAAAGAACCTCAGGGAAGGTAGGGAGGGAAGGGATGGTAGGGAGAAAACAATGGAGGGGGTAACAATGCTCAATAGGAAGTGTACTCATTACCTTGCTCATGTAACTGTAACCCTCTGTATAGTATCTTTACAATAAAAAATTAAAAAACATAAAAAATAAAACCCTTGTTGTTGTTTTCTGTTGTTGTTAGTATTTGTTTGATTAGGATTTTATTTTTTGCCAGTACTGGGGCTTGAACTCAGGGCCTGGGCATTGTCCCTGAGCTTTTTCACTCAAGGCTGGTGCTCTACTACTTGAGCCACAGCTCCACTTGTACCTTTTTTGTGTCTAATTAAAGATAAAGGTCTCACAGATTTTCCTGCCTAGACTTGCTTTACAGAGTTCCTCAGATCTCAGCCTCCAAAGTAGTTAGGATTATAGGCATGAGCCACGGGTGCCCAGCCTATTAAAGACCTTGAAAGGTGTACTCCATAAAAAAAAAAATCAAAGTCACATCAGCTGTAGATTTATAAATTGTAAGTCATGCAAAGATTTAACAGAGATTTAAAATAGAACATAATTTACTGTTATGTTTTATTCATAACCCACATGTCTAGAAGACTGTTAGAAGAAAATATGAAATCTTGATATTGTTGAATTTGGGGGATCCAAAGAAATCCCAGGGATTTGTTGGTTAATCTCTGTCCTTTCAGAACTTTGCTATTAATCATTAGGAATAGAACTTTCCTTACGTTTTTGCAGCTGTTTCACATTGGAAGTGGTGTGGCCTCGCCAAATTTGGTTCTATAAGAGCCTCTTGCATTCAACAACAATGAAAAGGAGTAAAGGAAAATATCACCAACTTGGAATTGGGCCAGAGTGAGTGGGAACTAAGTTTCCACAGTTATGGGCAGAAAATGGCCTTGCCTTAAAAGCATATATTGTTTCTAAAAGATGGTGAGGAGGGTGGGAGTTTGGAGCAGAGAAGAGGTATATGGATAGTTTGGAAAGAGAAGAATGTCAGATATTGAAAGCTAGCTTGTATGTGCACAGTCTAATGGTCTGCAAGTAAAGGTTCAATTTCTCTGCTATGCTTTAGTGATTTTCAAGAGTGAATTTATGTCTTTTTTTTAAAACGAGGTTAACCTCTGGTAATGAGGATCTAATCTAATCTCCTGCCAGAACTATATTAGGAAAATAAAGGTAGTATTATTTCACATGGTTTAAAAGTGAACAGAAATTCTACACCCACCTCCATCAAGATTGGCCTAACCACCAACCTGAATTACTTTTATTTGGTCATTGATGTCACATGCTAATGCTTTTTGGAAGCCAAAACAGACAACTAAGTCCAGCTTCCTTAGTGGAGCATACTTGGGTCTCAGCTCTGTCATATGCGTGGTGCTCAAAGGAAGTTTCCTCAATTCCTCAGCTTCAATTTCCTCATCAATATGAAGTAATGATTTAGCCGAGGTGGAAGAGCAGCATTAGTCCTGTAAAGCGCTAAGTCTTCTAACACTGAAGAAATAGTAGTGATAACTAATATCTCTAATGTATTTTCCAGTTCACATCTGAGTTGCAGATTCTAAAGACACCCTAATAAGAGAGCGAAAGCATAGTGCTACGAACTCCAAATGACAGAAGTGTATTATTGCACATTGATCTGTAGAATAAGTAAAGTAAAATGAAAAGGTAGATGGGTTTCCCTCGTGTCTGAGCTTCTGGATCATTCTGAGTCACCTTCACGGAAGTTACTGTTTTTCCCCTAGCTGTCCAGCCAGTAACAGGCAAAATCCAAATGGTCTTTTAGTTCTAGATATTGGTAATATTGTTATGGAGAAAGCAAGGAAAAAATAACCACTTCTTAGCATGTTTAGGAAGAGGCAAAACTATTAGACAAAGAGGTTCTTTGTATGTGATCTTATTTTATAGCTGTGCTGGAAATTACAGAGCCTACCTCTTCAATTCTGTAAGCCCCTGATGTTAATTGAAGCTAAATTACATAGCGCAAACTCAGACTGGAAAGTCTTAGGAAATGTTTGCTACTTGCTCTCTATAATGTATCCTTCTACATGCCAACTTGGAGATTGTAGAACTGACCCAAGTTCCGTGGGGTCATAAATAAGGTAACATAATATAATTCATTCTCTTGAGTTTAAAAAGTCCCTCTTTGATTCGAGTCTCAAGCCCAGTGAGAAATGGTTAAGAACAGACAAGGGTGTGGGAGGGGTAGGGGTTGGGAATCCTGGTTCTTTGCAAATAAAATGGTTCTCTGTATTCTGTTCGGATTCATGTATGTGCCCAAAGAAATAAAGGGCAAGAGGCCACTTTATTGCATAACAGAACAAATAAAGCTTGTTAACTGTTGTTCAACTGCATTCTAGGATCACTTCCTGATTAACTTCCATTTTTATTTGGTCATAATGTAGCCATTTTTACCGAAAGGAAACTTCAGTCCTATCAGTTATGTTTCTCACTCCTTTTTCACCTCTCTCGTTTTAATCTCATGGTTGACTGGAAAAATGAATAAATAAATTCCTCAGGGAGCCAAGCAAGGGCCTTTTGATGATACAGAGGGAGTCCAGATGTTCACCCTGCCCCCTGCCTCCTATAAAGGGAGCCATGGAATTTGTTGCTGGTCATAATATGCCTTTTAAAAGAGAGTTTCCTCCTGTAGTTTTACAGGTAATATTAAATTAAGTTTCCACTTTTTGCTTCAAATAGCAAATGAAAAGGGTGTCTTTAGCATTGGATCCTTATCTCTATGGATTAGAGGTCAACTAAGAGAGACTTCTATCCAGGGCTATTCTTTTTTTTTTTTTTCTGGTTGAAACACTTGTGCCTCTGGCTAGTGACAGGCTCATCACTACATTCTGCTGCCCCAAGGAAGAAAGGTATACACCAGTATACAGTAGTGGATCACATGATAAAGTCTTCTTTTGATAGAATTTAGTTTAACTCTGAGAAAAGATTTGATCTCAGAACTGAAATGTACCACTTTCTCCTAACATTGTTTTCAACTTTGAAATATATGTGCTTATAATTCATTTAGGAACTATGCTTGTAGAAAGGAATACCAATATTCATAAAACCCATATACATGCTTAAGTCATTAGCGCCATGAGCTATTTTCTCCTGTGACTCCACCCCACTGTGAAATAGTGAATGAAAGGTGGATATTACCCTATCCCTCTAAAGCAATCAATGTATAAATATGGAATGCATTAAAAAATGGAAGTCTTTTTAAGTTTCTGACATCACTGTTTTTGTCCTGTGTCTTACCTTTTCCATTATTTTTAAATCGTTATATAAAGGACTTTCAATTCAGTATGTCAGTTTATGAGCATAAAGTACTTGATCAAGGTCACTCTTCATCATTTTCCTTCCTTCCTACTCAAACCACCACCTATCTTCTCCATTTCCCTATACAATGAACATAATCCTTATCATAGGCTTCTGAGTAGAAGCCTTGAGACTCTAACCTGTAGAAATTTAAGCCCAACAATGAAAAGAATGAGTAAGCTTTAAGGAGTCCCAGAACATAAATAGGATGAAACAGAAAGATAATATCCAAAGCAGAGCATTCTTATATTGGAATAGGAATTTGGACAGGAAAATCAATAAAGAATAATAGTTTAGTTACTGATTTCAGGGGACAAGCCATTCTGCACCCTTGTTTTATAGATGAATGAAATTCAGAAATTCAAGAAAGGTCTTCATGAATTTCAGAGCATCAACTAGCAAATAAAAGCACAGCTGGAACCTTCCTGTAAAAAGTCTGGGTTTAAAAATAAAAAAGAATAAGCTAGTCATGGTAGCAAAATTTAAGATTAAAATCTTTTAGAAAATATAAACTAGATTTAAATTTTATGTGTTCCTGACTATAAGAATTGTATTCCATTCACAGCAGGGGGGGAGAGAAATATAGAAAGAATGTATAAATTATCAAAGGTAACACAAAATCTCTGTCCACGTTTTTTGAAAATATAGGTTATGTTTGAACAGAATAAAAGGTTTCAATTATTACATTGGGTTCTGCCAAGATCGCAAACCCAAGCAGACAGCTGAATTTATGAGCTTGTCAGCATTGTTTTACCTAACCCAGAGCTTCCCTCTCCTCTCCATTCTCACCCTCTGAAATACAGGATTAAGATGCTACTCTCACATTCTCGGATAAGGGATTAATAGTTCTCCACTGTTATTCCTCATGTTTTATAGCTCTATTGCAATGCTCCATTGAGAATATACTATTACATGTAAAACTACAGGAGAAATGACATCAAAGAATTAATGAACAAAAAGATGTAAGGAAAGAAAACTCCACTGACTGCAGACTATATTGTAAACGTCTTTGTGTCAGATACCTTAGATAACTAGAAATAACATAAGGAGACTTGTTAAGGTGATTTCTGTGTTTGAACTGTCAGAAACAGGGAATGTCTTGTTGAAGCCATGCCAGGACTCCATCATGACCAGGTACATTCTGGACCCTTCCCTGGTGACCACCGCTCTGTGCCAACAGGATGGACACCTGACCCAAAGACTTTCAAGACACAGATGAAACAAAGCTGTTACTCTGTCAGAAGTGAAAAGTCCTGTCCAAATGGGGATTATCTTCATCAATCCAAAGCTAATTTTTCAGGAGTTTGACTTTGGTGTGAAAAGAATCACCACATCAAGTCAGACAGCAAGAACCTAAGTATCTGCATCGGAGACCCGTGACTCGGAACATCTGCAGAACCGATGCTACTGAGATAACCAGCTGGCTTGGGACCAGCCAGCGTTTCAAATCCGCTGTCAACGAGATGTCACTGAGGATCCTATCAGACATCTCTCTTTGTCACTGTCTCACACACACACACACACACACACACACACACACACACACACATATAATAAACTTCAATTCCAAACATATCCTAGAGGAGGTAGGGATCCTTGTAGTCAACATAAGCAGAAGGTGAATTAACTGTCAACACACCAACATTCAAGATGCTAATCAACATGGTTAGGCAGAACACTGGGCGACATGTTTAGGGTGCACAAGATGCTTATTAAATCTGTGCTGTCATTAGAGAGATGACAAAGAAAATAAAGACACGAAGTATATTAAGCATGAATATGTGAAAACCACTGTACTCAATCTTAAAAGTATATATTAGCGACAGGTTATAGTTCAGAATGTCACCTCGGTGTACATGAGTACAAATCCCAAGCTCTCTGTGAGGTGAATAAATTTAGGCAAATCATTGAACCCAGTGGTTCTCAAAACGTGGTCACAGACAATTAATTCAGGTTAGGATCATTTTTATCTTAACAGGCCCTTCCAGGGGCCCTTCTATGCACTGAAAATGGGAATCACAACTTAAATTTCAGGATCGCCATATGTGGGGTTTTTTTTCTTTTTCAATTTTTTAATTGTGAAAATACCATACAGAGGGATTACAATTACATGGGCAAGGTAATGAGTACATTTCTTATCAAGCATTGTTGCCTTCTCCTTTGTTTCCCTTCCCATCTTCCCTTCCGCCCCTCAAAGTTGTAAAGTTCGTTTTTCGACATAACGTCTTGTACATCTCATTGTTGCAATGGGTCCACCTGTATCCCTATTTAAGCAATTTGTTTTTTCCCTTCTCCTCCACAAAGTACACCCACATCAAATACAGGGAAAACAGGGGTTATACCGTGGGGGAGGGACATACAAAGCAACAAAGAAATATCTTATAAGTATGTTAGAAACAATAGCAAGAAAGAAAAAACATTTGAGTCCTTATCTTGGGTTTCATTTCACCTAACATCAACTTATCTGACGTTTCTGCTTATCTCAGACATATACTAGTAATTGCAAATAAGGGAAACCATAAGACCTATGTTTCTTTGGGCCTGGCTTATCATATGTGGGGTTTTGAAGATTAAATGAGGATATAAAATAGTAGGTCCAAGAACTACAGCAAATTATTATTATTATTATTATTATTTATGTAAATGTAGCCTGGTGCTGATGACTCACACCTGTAAATCTTGGCTACTTAGAAGGTTGAGATCTGAGGATCAATGTTCAAAGACAGCCTGGGCAGAAAAGCTCATGGGACTCTTATCTCCAATTAACCAGCAAATAGACAGAAGTAGAAACATGGCTTAAGTGCTAGAGTAACAGCCATGGGTGAAAAAGTTAATTTTGACAGAGAAACCTTGAGTTCAAGCTCCAGCACCAGCACCAAAAAGAAAGAAAGGAAGGAAGGAAGGTATGAAAGAAGGAAAGAAAAGAAAAAAAAGGATTCAGTAAATGCAGAATCACGAGAGGACCTTCTGGGAGGTGGTAATATATATACTTCCTCACTGAAGGCCAAGGACCCAGAGTTCCAACAGAAACTGAGCAATGTATGTAAGTAGACCAATCTGGGTTTAATCCTATCCGTAGCACTTCGTTATCTTGGATAATTCACTAACTTGAATAAATTTACCGAAAATTTGATTAGAATTCTGCTTGTAAATTACTCAATTAGATAAAACATGCAATGCTCATAAGAGAGTGCTTGGTACTTGCTAAAAATTAGCTTCTATTTATTCTTATTATAGAATAGTATCTGTTTATTACTACATACTTGATATTTTTCTGTAGGTGTTCTTCTGTTGTTTTTATTTTTTAATAAGTTTTTTATTGTGAAAATACTCTTCAGAGGGGTTACAGTTACATGGGCAAGGTAATGAGTACATTTCGTATCAAGCATTGTTACCTCCTCCTTTGCTTTTCCCCTACCATCCCTTCCCTCCCACCTCCACAACTATACTCCCCCCTTCCTACCCCCGCCTAAATTGTAAAGTTCGTTTTTCAACATAGTGCCTTGTACATCTCATTGTTACAAACAAGATCTCTCCTTCCTCTAGGTATCTGTCTAAACGTTTTGCCTTTGTCATGACCTCCATGCTTAAATAAATAATAGCCCTTGCCCCTGATCTCTATATGAGCACCCTGCTAATTTCTTTTTCTTTGCTTGTTTTGTTTCTTTTCAATTTCTCCTTAAAACTCAAACAGGGCCTGGCTTGTTCTTATTAAAGAGAAATGCTTGTGTAATAGATGAATGAATGGCTATTGACACAAATCTCATGGGAGTTGTAAAGATGAGGGGGATCTTCAAGAATTGCACCTGCATCAAAGCACAGTCATTCTCTAAAACACCACATCCGCGGCATCTGCGGCCAAAGGCAAATGAAGAAAGGGAGGAGAATAGTAGGAGGGAGAATACTACTCTCTTCTTCCCCTTCCAATGATTTGGTGACACTAAAAACCATTCAGATACATATCCAGTAAATGTGGAAATCACTATGTTCAATTTTTACATAACATTCTATCTATCTATCTATCTATCTATCTATCTATCTATCTCTCTCTCTATCTATCTATCTATGAGCTTCCATGGGAGGCTTAACTTTTCTTTTAGAAAGCAGGGATGTTAATTCCTACTGAAATTTCTAAAGTATAAAAATCAAGAAATCCAAGACATTGTATTTATAAACCCCTTTATTAAATGGCAATTCCTTTGTATAACTACTTTCTAAAAATTAAAAATCAAGGAATTTCTGGCCTTTTTGAAAAGCACACATTGAGTTGATATATATATATATATATATGAATATATAGAGAGAGCTATATAGATCTATATCTATATATAGATATGGCTATACAGAGATACTTTCCAGGACTTCTGCACAGGAAAGCATTAGCAGAGTAGGCCCTGCCTTCAGAAAGACCTGAAGGACCCTTGCCTGGCTTCTGAAGGTAATGTCCTAAGCTGCTGGAATATTCTTTCTGAGCCTTCTTGCTGTGTGAAGTAAAGCCATGTCTCCTTTTGGTCTCTGGGAGGTGCTGGAGGCTGAGTAGCTAAAGTCAGGCATAAGGATGCTGTCTGCCCCATCCAAAGGAACGGCAGACACTATCTAGATACCTCTGCCAGGGCTGTCTGGAGGAAGGATGGAGTGCTCTCTAGCTGAATGGAGTATATTTGCCATCTTGGTAAAATCTGGTCTAGAAACAGCTGAGACCAAGGAGCTGGCCAGGGGTTTTGCTGTGCACAGCAGCACTGCGATTCTTTTTAAGAATGCTTGTTCACTCATGGAGTTTCAGCGCCCCGCCACACACACACAATTGGCCTGCTACTCCTCTGCAGTGTTAAGAGCCGTTCACATCACACGTCACAGAAGAAGCTTCGTGCTCCCACACAGCAGGCCTGGACATCCATAACTTCCAGGGACCAAGAACAGGAGGACAAAGGAGGAGAGGAGAATCAGCTTTGCCCTTGGCATAATTGTAGAGAAGGGCTGAAGAGTTGATCAACAAAAAGTTTTTGATTTTCTGTTTTCTTGTGTGCATGTGTGTGTTGGTTGGGGGTGTTATTGGAAGTAATTAAGCATAGTCCTGAAATAAGTATCGTTTCCCTTGTATAAGAGAGATTTGGTGACTTTGGGTCATAAAAGGACATTTCCCTTCATTTTCTCAGAGTTGAAAATGATAGACTTTGGCTCCTTTTCTAAGTTTTTTGAGAAACAAGATCTCTCCTTGACAAAGTCTTTCTATGTCCTCCAAGCTGGCCTGATACTCACTATTCGGACTATTCAACCTGGGCTGGATCCCAACTTGAGATTCTCCTGCCTCGGCCCCCCAAATGCTGGAATTAGAGGCCACCACCACAATGTCTTGCCTTGCCTTTCCTTTCCTTTCCTTTCCTTTCCTTTCCTTTCCTTTCCTTTCCTTTCCTTTCCTTTCCTTTCCTTTCCTTTCCTCTCACTCTATTTCTCTCTCCCTCGCTCCCTCCTTTTCTTCCTTCCTTCCTTCGTTGCTTCCTTCCTTCCTTCCTTTCTTCTTTTCTTTTTGTGATACTGGTATCTGAACTTTAAGCTCACTGGGCTTTCCTCCTGACACTTTACTACTTGAGCCATGCTTCCAGCCTGAGTTTTGGCTAGATATTTTGAAGGTAGAGCTCATAGTCTTTTCTGTCAGGAGGGGCCTCCAGCTGTGATTCTCTGGCCCCCAGCCTCCTGAGTAGCTAGAATTACAGGCATGAGCTCCCAACACCTGGAGTGTTTTGTTTCTTTTTGATGACTCTAAACTCAGAAATATTAGATAGTAATCAGTCAATTTCAAACCAACCATTTTTATTTTCAAGCATAAAACACAACCTTCAAAATGGCTTGGTTTTTAACTAATAAAGATTTTCTTGACGAGGATCACATAGATCTGCATTAGTAGAGATGACCAGAACGAGAAAAATCAAAACACAGACTCATCTTTTCCTTCCAGGTGACAATGAAAAAGGGTTCAGTGATAGAAGCTGGTGAGGTTTTTGTCTTGGCTTTCAGTGGAATTCACCATTTCAGTTCACACCATAGATCAGAGAGTATCTATATTTTATTTATTTTGTTAAGGAAATTATTATTGAATGTTTGCTCTTAATCTCACTGTAATTTCTTAGCAATGTCTTGGCAAACAAGAACAATAGTGTCATGCTGGATGTAACTCAGATGAATGCTAAGATCAAGATTTGTTTGATTTATTTCCCCTTTGGCTGAGATGACAAGTTGATTCCAACGGACTGCCACGACACCAGGCCTTTCCAGCTTCATCTATCGTTGAAAGGCCTGTTCTTGGCAAAGAAAGAAGCCCACATCTGTGAAGTCTATAAGCATGTCCTTGTTTTCTTTTGCCCTGAGATGTTTTTCCCCCCTCTATCTCCTTGTACCTAAGTACAAACCCAGTTGGCATTCAGTCCCCATGACCTCAAAATACTTTGCATTTGGATCATGTGTGATTGAACATGAGCTTGAAACTTTTGACTTATTTTTTTAAGTTGGCAGTAATGTTTTTATTCAGTTTAGGATCTCCAAGCTGGTACCTGTTATTAAAGTTCATGCTTTAGTGCCAATGCAACAGCATTCACCAAGATATGAGGTTTTCCCTTCTCTTATAGACTGGACAAACAAACTATCTCTCCCCTCTTACTCCCTCAGTTCTAGTCAGTGGGTACTTGAAAAGCTGTGCTCACACATAAGCACATGTACATGCACACAAATGTGCATGTCTGATGATTTTTGTTATGAAATTTCAATGCAATCTTTGACATGCTACTTACAAAGGCTGTTTTAAGTTGAGAAGTTTTAAATAAAAAAAATTCTTTTAAAAAAATTCTTAAAAATTGTGCATAGCAAGAGTTAGTCTGTGTTGTCTTTATCCTAGGCCTTGTTGTCCTTTACTATTTCTCCTTCAATGTAAAGGATTACAAAATAGTCATCTCATTGTAGCTAGAATGTTCTGTAAACTTGCCTAGGCAAAGGAGATCTAACATACATTTGCAGACTTACTTTGCTTCTTTTTGATCTCATTGTTAACATGTTACCAGAAAATATTCGTTGTACTAAAAATGCTTTTGGAATTCAGGGATTGTTTGGTATATATACAATAAATAAATAGTCAAGTCCACTACCTATAGGATCACAAAATATGTTATCTACAGTCATACCTACATTCAGTCCTACAAAATCATTTCTCCAGTTTCTTAAATATTTTGCACATTTTATTTGCTTCTAAACCTGAAAATATCCAAAAAGCTGCAAAATTAATTTCAAATCAGGACCAATAAAGGCTAAACATCTTTAGATAGTCTTTTTTCATAATAAGTTTATTATACTTAAAACACATATTTAATGCTTGTGAAAGCATTGGTACTATATATTAATAATTTGGCAAGTGAGGTTAAAATATGGAGACATCCTGGATGGAGGTTTGAAGGTCATTTGGAAGAATCATATCAACTATGTTAAAGTCTTGATGGGAAATCCTGGGGTCCAGCAAAGAAAGAAAGAGAAAGAGACAGACAGTAAGACAGACAGACAGACAGACAGGGACAGAGCAAGACAGAGGGAGGATTTTTGAGGAATAGGACATTGAGTAGCTACAGCATTTGGTCAGAGCAGGCCCAGGACAACCCTAGCTTCTATCATGATGCTGTGGTTTTGCTTCTTCCTTTGTAGTCACAGGTGATACAGAATCCAGTAATCAGTGTTTTCTGACTTGTAGCTTCTGACTTTCATAGCACAACCCTTTCTTCTATTTTTCATTTTTCAGACTGAACTATCTCAATAGCTAAAAAACAAGAACTCAATTATACTGTCTCCCTCACAGGCTCTTACCTCATCTTAGATGCTGAGTTACTGTTCTTTATCCGAAGTTATGAGTCAGGATTTCTTAGTCTCATTCATACTTGTTGGATTTTCCATCTGCATCTGAGTCTAAGTAGCTTCTTGAAGGCTTGCATGTAGATCCTTATTGAGTATGTGGGCCTTTGGGCCAATGATACAGTCTTGCCACTTAAGGTCAGTCAGATTGCAAATGTCTTAAGATGCTCACCACACTGATGACACTTCGGTTTAATTGCTTCTCTGTGTGCTAGTACTTAGGGCTTGAACTCAAGGGCCTGGACACAGACCCTTAGCTTTTTTCTCAAGTCTGGTACTCTACCACTTAAGCCACAGCTCCATTTCTGGCTTCTTGGTGGTTAATTGGAGATAGAGTTTCATAAACTTTTCTTCCAGGGTTAGCTTTGAACTGGTATCCCTAGCCTCTTGCTTAGCTAAGATTACTGAGCCACTGAAGTTTGGACTCAGGACCTCACGCTTGCTAGGCAGACACTCTACCCCTTGAGCCAGGCCTCAGCCTTTTTTTTGTACTTTATTTTTCAGATAAAGTCTCTGTCCTTTTGCCTAGGGATATTCTCAGACAATAATCCTACCACCTCCTGCATAGGAGATTAAAAGTGTGCACCTCATATCCTATTCAATTTAATTACATTTTTGGAAGGCTGTTAGTATGAACACCACAAAGTCAGAACACTGTTCCTGCTTTATTTCAGCTAGCTTTATTTTTCTATTCCCCAGTGTCTAGCAAAATGCCTAGTACATAATCAGAACTCATTGAATTCTGGTTACTGAGTGTTAGTGATGCTGATGATATTCAAATAACAGCCAACATTGATGAACAATCATGAGACTTCTATGAATAACACAAATGAAAAAGTTAATGACATATTAAAAACATCTTTTATTTTTTATCAGTTGCTGGAAAGTAAAGAAATAATAAGGAGATTTTCCCCCTTATGTTACACATTTTGTTGTAAGGCCCAGAACTTGAGTTATAAGAAAAGGTCAGAGTTGCTTCAAGTAGCAATATATTTTCGTGATTCAAAAGTTAAAAATACAAAAAAAAGTACATCATAGATGCTGTTCAAATTATGCCCTGATAAATTCTTGGTACATTATAAATATCATGAAGTCCATAAAGCATCTAATATACCTAAACTGCAGACTAGCATTGCTTAGGCGCTCAGGATACTGTAGAATGTTGTTTGTCTGTTCTGTAGAGCATAGAATACAATGGACATCTCTCCTGAGAACTTAATCTCAAGTCTCTGCTCCATCCGTTGAAAGCCAAAAGTCTCACTGTCTGTGTGACTGTGGGAGGAAAAAGCCCTAAAGCGTCCAAGTGGCAAGCATTATTAGAATTATTTAAAGTGATCCTAGATTGACAAGGCTTCCAGGTGCCTGCCAGAAGCAAATGTGGAGCCTCTTGAGAGATAATAAATTTTAAAGCCAGGTTCCAAGGAGTTCTCTTGGATTATGGTTCGGAGTACATGATCTCACCATTAAAAAATCACAGTCACAAGGAAGCAAACTCTAAGGATGAGCATCATGAAAGCTGGATCTCCAAATCAGATGTATAGATACTAGAGATAAGAACTACAGGATAAAAAGCTTACTGTTTATTTTTAAATGAATTGCCAATGTAATTAAAAGTACAAGTAAGAAACCAATGTAATAGAAAATGTGGGAATGTTTATCTCAGGACTCTCTAGGCACTGACTGCCTTGTGCTTTTCAGTGGTCCTGGAATAATCCTATTTTAGTGTCTTTAGTGTTTTCTTAGGATCTATCAGAGTCTAGAATGCTCTTCTCTGCCATATTCAGATGGTAGTTTTCACTTGTAGGTCTTTACTGGAAAGTCGACTTTTTAAATGAGGATTTCCACATGTAATATCTTGCCAACTGAGCCACCCATTTGTAGATCATTTAATTCGGTTTCAGCTCTGTGAAACCTTTCACACCATCTCATCTGCAATCTGATGTTGGAAAGCTTGTTTCTAGAACAAAATGTGGGGCTCAGGCTTACCTGGCACCTTCTTTTTTTTGGGGGGGGGTCCAGTCGTGAGGCCTGAACTCTGGGCCTGGGCGCTGTCCCTCAGCAATTCAGCTGAAAGCCAATGCTTTACCACTTGAGCCACAGCGCCACTTCCGGCTTTTTTCTTTTTGCTTATGTGGTGCTGAGGAATCAAACCCAGGGCCTAAGGCATGCAAGACAAGCACTCTAGCACTGAGCCACCTTCCCAGCCCGTCCTGGCACCTTCTTTATCCTTGCTCAGGAATTATTATTTCTCTCAAGAGCCTCGTCTTGTATAAAGACTCAGAACAAAACTTAGGTGCTATGAGAGTTCATTGCAATCAGGAAACCATTTCAATCAATTCTAGGACACTTTTTGTGATTTATATCTGTTTTGAGTAGCAATGTAGTTTTGTGATTCAAAAGTTAAAATTATAAAGAAATACATTGTCATTGTCCTTCAACTTAGATGAGGTTGTGTCCTGATAAACCCTTTGTAAGTTGAAAATACCATTAAGTCAAAAATAGCAGCTAATACGCTTAAGCTACAGAAGAGCATTGCTTAGAATACTGTGAAGTATTGTCTGTCTGCCTTTGTAATCATGTCACCACCTGAGACCTGGAGTTCGTTCTTGCTGCTTAGCGTTGTGAAAATAACATGCCATACACATACCGTGCGCCAAGGCAAAGATCAAAATTCAAGATTTCTACAGAATACATATTGACTTCACACTATTATGAAGTTGAGCACATCGAAGTTAAACTGTAGTTTCAAGTTGGGGATTATCTAAATACAGTGTTTTACTTCCAGTTCCTGGAACTTAGTCCATTCTCTTGATTAGGTTCTTTCTACCATATATCCTATTCTATCACCACCCTTCCTTTTCTTAACCTTTCTTTGTAACCCCACCTCCTAGGTTAAAAAAAATGTTAATGGAGGGACAAAGGGTGAACCAATGTAGCAATGGAATGAACTATGCAACTTGTGAGTGGAGACTAGAGGGAAAAATTGGGAGAGAGGGAGAAAAGGGGTTGACACTGTCCAAAAGGAAACGTGCACATTGCTTTACTTGGGTAACTGCAACACCTCTGTATGTCACCGTCATCATAACAATACAGTAAATTTTTCAAGTTCCTTATTTATCCTTACACTATTTTCATTTTGGAAACACACATTCTCCCTTTGACTTCCACACTTCCTGCTTCTGTGCGATAAATAGCTGAAGAGCAGTAGGCAATCTCTCTATAACAGTGCATAGGGATTAAAACTATGCTGAAAAACTAGATACTATTACAGAGTTGCTCAGCTAATTGTTACTGGCTATTGAGTTAAAACTCTAATTAATAACACCACAGGGAGGATTCTTGTGCTAGCCTGATTTTTGTACTATTTTGCTGGTAGGTGGAACACATCCTCAGAAATGAAGTTTGTGCGTCGAAGACATCTCTAATTTTCCTAGACACAAATTTTCCTGCATAAAAGTATTACAACCTTATTTCCTACCGGCTAAATAAACTTTCAGATTGCACATGGAAAAGGACCAATTGTGGTGGTTTGCACAGTACTTCTCTTAATATGACTGGAATTGAGCATCTTTCATGCAGTTGATGGTCATTCATTCTATGAACCCTGTTCTTCATAGTGCTGACAGTTTAATAGTTGTTGTTCTTTTTCTTGATTTATAGCTCCTTGTATATTAGGGAAAATAATCTTTTTTGTGTGTCCTCTTTCCTCAATGTAAGTTTTAAAAATATCTCTTTATTAGTGTATATCAATTGGACAAAGGAGTTAATTGTGATTTTTTTCCATAGATACATACGTACTTTGATAAACTTTACCACTTCTCTTTATTTGTATGTACTTTCATTTGTCAGCCTTTTGTCAAATAGCTTTTGGAGTTTTAGAAAGGCTTTCCCTGGTTAAAAGGAATCACATTTCACCAATGTTTTCACATGACATTTGTATGAATATTTTTTTCTAACATGTATGTATTCACTTTTGGACTTTTTCCCCAGAATGTAGTAAGATATCAGCACAACTTTTTCTTTCTCCAAGTGACAATCCCAGCTACTAAAATGGACTTCTACAGGTTGTTGATATAAAAATCCTGATTTCTCATAGTCTTGTTCCTCGTGAGTATTGGAGCTGGTTTTTAGAATTTCTATTGTTTCATTGGCCTACTGAGTTAATTATACTGATTTCTCATAGTCTTGTTCCTCGTGAGTATTGGAGCTGGTTTTTAGAATTTCTATTGTTTCATTGGCCTACTGAGTTAATTATATTCAGTTCAATACTGCTTTAATCCTTTGCATGTATATTACACCTTCATATCTGAAGGTGTCAGCCTAGGCATTGATGTAATTCTTTTAGGGCTTCCTTCGATAATATTGTGTATTTTTCCACATAGACTTAAGAATTATACGTTTAAGTTTCAAAAGAGAATTATTTTAGTATTTTTGTTGGGATCTTAAGTGAACATTTTATTATAACATATTCAAACTGAGAAATCCTGAGTAGTCAGGCTATCAGTATTTTCAGCATTTTAGTTCTTGAGCTTCATAACTGCTTAAAAATAGAGACTTTTCTGACTTGAATCCAGAAATAATAATTATATAAAACTTATATTTACTTAAGGCACTGTTGTATTTCTGGTATCAATGATTCCAGGTTTTTCAATTTAGGGACTTAAAAGCTTTCTGGAAGCTTGGCTCACACTGTTCACTTGCAGGTGAGGAGTTCACTTCATGAGGTAACTTTGTCCATATTTTCCCCCCAAAAAACTCCATTTGATTCCAAGTTTTATACTTTTTAAATTAAAACCATTTTCTCCTAAAATGATTAAAAGTACTCTAGGGAAGAACCACTGGTTTGGAGGTCTATATACAATTGTGTCATTTCTGGCTCAAGTAATTTTTAGGTTGCCTGGAATTTTAACAATAGTCATGAGGTTCTTTTACATTGAACAGACTTTGGGCTCTTCAGCCCAGAATTTTGAGTAAGCAGTGTGAATATTCCTGAGATTCCTACCTAGAACTGTGACTACTATTGCATGCATTTAATTGTCTCTGTCTAAAAGAGTCTATCCCGAAGTTTAAATTGTATCTCCTTAGATAAATTGTTTGACAATATACAATGATACATAAAACAGTAACATGTGGAAATAGTATCACTGAAAAAAAAGAGTCCAGAAATGTAGGAGGTGAAGCTTTCTTAATGACTGTATTACACCCACACAACACATATAATTTTTTGTGATTACTAGTTGTACTATTAAATAGGATTCCTTAATATGAATTATGTGCAGTGTGGGTGAACTTGAGATTTTTATAACAATTCTAACATGTACATTACTTGAGGCTTGTGATGTTCAATGCAGTTATAGCAAATGTTGATTTTTGTTTTGAATTTTCCAAAGAAAATAATCAGAAACTTAAAAGTGACTAGAGTTTAATGAGGTTTATGTGTGAAGTATTATGGAAGTTTTCGTATTTCTCTGTGTGTTCTGACTGCACACCATGATTATTCATTCGGCACCTTTGTGTAGAGACTCCTGTCAGTGTGGCCAGCATTGGTGATCAATGATGAAGATAGATAGCATAATTCATATTATTGACCTACTGAATAGCTGAGTGGGGAAAGGAGCATAAGAAACAACTACAAGAGAAAGTGAGGAGAACTTTGCCAAAGTTCCATTGTGTTAGTCAGGGTTGGGGTCCTTGTGTTAAGCATCGGAGGTTTAAAGGAGGAAAGGCATATTTTATCCAGTGGTTTTCCCATGATGGCTGAGTCCATCATGGCTGAGTCTGAGGTGTGGTCGCACAGCATGGCAGGAGGACTTGGAAGAACAAGGCTGCTTACCTCTCAGAAGCCAGGAAGCAGAGAGAAGCAACAAGTAGGCATCTGAGTTAAAATGCGCCCTCCAGAGACCCACCCTCCAGAGGCCCGCCCTCATTGGCATGCTTCCTCTCACTGAGACTTGCCCTCCAGAGGCCCACAAATTCTATTAAAATTGTGAATTCATCAATGATGAAACTACTGGGTAGATCAAAGCCCGAGTGATTTAAGTACCTCTAGAAACTCTCTCTCTGTCTCTCTCTGTCTCTCTCTCTGTCTCTCTCTCTGTCTCTCTCTCTCTCTCTCTCTCTCTCTCTCTCTCTCTCTCACACACACACACACACACACACTTAGGCATCTCTCAATCCAATTAAATTGACAATAATCAAGATTAATTATGATATTCACAAGTCAGATGATTTTTTAGATATTATTGTAACCCTTAGGTTACGTATTAGTCTTCTGATGGAATTGGGAAAGTCTGATGTGATATGAAGATGTGTCCAAAGCATGTAGAACAGGAAGTAAGCTTGAAGAAGAAGTGGCATGTGGTGATTATCATAGTCTCTATGGGAAAAGATTAAACTTTGATAATATTGTGAGTGATATCCTGTGCGCTGTGTGGCAGGTAGGCTAGCAGAGAGAAGACAGTCACTATAAAACCATGGAGACTGGGTATGATTGAGTCAAAAGGAAGTAACGTATTTATTTCCTTGCTTCTTGATTAAGGCGATACTTGGAAAAGTTATTTAAATGGAGACTATAGCCATAGAATAAATATGAAGGAGAGTTTGATTATATACATTAAAATTTAAATCTTTCTAATTTCTAATTCATAATTCTTTTGCAAATGTTTTGTTTTTTAAATTGTATTTGTTTTTGTTCTATTCATTTATAGGAAAAAGGATTGCAATGTTTAAAATAGTTTCTTTCTTATTTGGGGGGGTTTGCGCTAGAATTTAAACTCAGGACTTTGCTTACTAGGCAGGTGCTCTGTAGCTGAGCCACACCTCCAGGCCTTTCTGGGCATGCAACTGGACTGGGTGCTTTACCTACTTTAATACACCCAGTTTCCTCCACTGAGGAGGATCTCACAGGTTTTTCTGTCCATGCTGCCCCAGCACCATCATCTTCCTCACCTCAGACTCTCACACAACCAGTTTGAAAAGCACAAGCCATCACATACAGCTGGTGGTGGAGAAGGGGGTCTTGCAAACTTTACTGCTCAGGCTGGCCTGGAACTGTGATCTTCCTAATCCAGCTTCCAAAGTAGCTAGGATTATGGATCTGAGCTATCACCACCTGGCTTGTTTTTATTTCTTTTAAGTCAAATTATTGAGGCTGTTGAAAGAAGTGACACTGATCAAGATATATTATATTCATAAACAGCTTTGTTAAGTGGTAAAAAGAAAAAGAAAAGCAGTTAAATGTAGTGGGAAGACACCCCCCTCCTCAGGCAGACAAGCCCACCTAGTTGTCCGGAGTGACAGAGCACACTGCAACAAAGTTGTTAACAAAGAAGCAAGTTTATTGAGAAGGTTCCTACATGGACCGGACAGGCCAGGCCACAGCACAGGCTCAGGAGCTGATACTGCGACCCTGGACGGCCCACAAGCTAGGGTTTTCAAGGCAAAATTCATGCGATCAAGCCTGACCACACGCAGGTGACCAATGGGTTCGCAACACACACAAAGGATTGCAGAGTCATGTTAGGCCACACACAGGTGGCCAATGAGGTTACAGTTTATCTGTAATGGCTGTTTAAATCAGCCTATCACATTGGTTTAAAATGGCACACAAATTTAGTGGGCAAGGCGAGGTCTACCTTTTGGTGTGCAAAAGGCAGGGTTTACCGTAAGCAATTGGTGTCCCCAGTTTGAGCTAGATTACAACCTGGCTGTTTTATGGGTCAGTCTTTAACTCAACAATCAAGGGTGGGTTAGGTTGTTCAGGGGAGGGGGACCAGATGCATTTTTTTCATTCCGGGAACTAGGCCCGTTGAGTCTAAAATCCCTAAAATGAAGGCACAACTCAAAATGGAATCATGCCAGCTTGGGCCCCATCTCAGGGTCCACTTCAAAGAACATTCAGGTTCAAAATCCTTTGCAACAGATAGAACTTGAAGAAGACTTTAAGATAGATTTCTCTCCGGGCTCTGAGGCAGCAGTGTGAGTAGTGGCATTCTTGCCTCTTAGCCACCGTTACCATAACCTCTCCCTACACCACGGTGCTGGTCCAGGGGTGTCTATAGGCAGATAGACACTTGTGTCTGCCTCATATCACTCTGCATGAACAAAGACCGAGCTTTGTGTAAAAGGCGCCTTTGGCATCATGCTGCAGTTCAAATAGTAAATGATTTTCCATTATGAGGTAAATAGAGCATTGGACAGAAAGAGATGTTTCGATATCTCTGTATCATGGTGCTTTAGCTCCCTGGCTACTGCACAGGCTCACTATTCACAGAAAGTTCACATAGAGAAACTGAAGCCCTTAATGAATGGATTATGACTAGATGTCTCCACCACCATTCTTGTCAACCAAGGAAGCATTCAAAGAAGTCACCAGACTTACTCAAAGAAGTCGTCAGACTTACTCAAAGACTTCTTTGAATTATATTAAAGTAGAAAAAGAAATTATATTAAAGCAGAGATTATATTAAAGTAGAGAAAGCCAGAGGCTTACAGCCAAAGACTTGTTTCAGGAAGGGAAAAGAGGACTATTTAAAACCTTGTGGGAACAGAGAAGAGGTCGAGTCCAGGAACAGGCGCAGAATGTTTGATCACAGATTCCCGTGTGGAACTATGCAGTCCTGTACAAGATCATGCAATCCTTCACAGAAAGTGGAAAGCCCTACCTCACTGGTTACCAGCTCGGGACAGCAGGCTGAGGCTAAATTCTCTGAACTACTTTCAATTTACCAGGGACTGTTTCTCAGAAACACCAGTACCCCTGAATCTTAGTCCTCAAGAATATAATTGTGATCCATACAACGTAGAATCCAGAGTCCCCAAGCACCTTTCCTTAGGACACAATAGTAGTGCCCCTCAGTCCAGTCATAAACAGATACATCACAACAGGAAAAGGCACCCAGAAGGCAAAGGAAAACCAGAGGAAGAGCAGCCTAAGCATCCGAGGAAAAGAAGTCCTGAGAAAATGGATTTAGACAAACGCAAGAGCATCCAGTGAAAGAAAACAATGGTGGAAACAAACTCTACGGGACAGAACATGAAAGCTTAAGAATCGAAAGGAGAAAAATAGTCAAGATGTAGCCTCTAAGAAAGAGGACTTTAAGCATAGGGAAGTAAAAAAGGAAGGAGGCAAAGAAAGGCAGAGGAGGAAATGCTGTGGGACCAGTCCATCGGTGGAATTTGAGGCTCTCTAGTTCTCCTGAGGTCCAATTGGGAAGAGCTGAGGAGCTTAGTTCTATGATGTTCATGTTACTTTTCTTATGTGAACACATGCTTCTAACTAAGTCCAAGTGGATGGGAAGTATTTAGTGTGTCTGGTTTCCCACATGGAAATTACTTTTCCTCATTTTCCAAAAGCATTATTAACATTTTTCTTATGTGCAATGCTCCTTAATAAGAGTGGCTGTGCTTTTATTCAACAAATTGCTATGATAGTAGAATTATTTTTCCTGATAAAGATCAATTTTCAATTGGAGAATTAATACACTGCAGAATATGCTTCTTATATTTTAGTTTTGAATCAGACATTTTTACGTTCGTTGGTTTTCTCTATGAAGCGAATTCCATTTTTTTTCCTTTTTAGATCTAACTTATAGTGCATTGTCTTGGATGGAAAGTGAGAAGTGAAATGTATTATAATAATCATAGTAGACTTATCTTGGATAGGATTTTAAAAGTTTCCAAGAATCCCCGTAGAAAAATCAGTTTATACTCTGGAAATGTGTATAAAACAGTGTTCTATTTTCTGCGCCCCTCCCCACCAAAAGATAGAGACGTGTGTGTGTGTGTGTGTGTGTGTGTGTGTGTGTGTGTGATATAGCCATGGAATAACAACAACTCTATTTCATTCTGCTTTCTCGAGCTGGAGATGTTACTTTGTGCACTCCCTTTCACCCTTGCTCCTGGCAGCCTTGGACCCTGGAAATCCCCCTGATTCCCTTCTGGTGTCTAGGCAGCAGCTTTGACAGGAGTTATTGGGACAGGATGGGGAATTGTCCTGGTGGAACCCGCCATAGCTCGATGATTGGAGGCAATCTCCGCCTTAGTTTCATTATACAGGAGCTACACGCTTTGCTGACTTGGATGCTGAAACTACAAAGCTTGATGGAGGTTTACTGAAAGGTTGGTGTACTAGTGCCAAGTATAATTTCCCCCAGAGCTACCTGAAGGTGGCCGCAAGCACAGGTTTTAAAAGTAATGGAAATATGATTGATGGCACGATCTTAACAGACATTGAAGAAAAGTGAGGCAAAAAGTTAGGCATCTCCGGCTTAGATTGGCAGAAACTTCTTGCAGTTGCCCAACTGTATTTCTTTTTCAACCTGGTACAGAAATAAGCTTTACTCTTAGCCTTCCTTCTTATTCAAGTTCTCACAAATGGAACTGAAGGAAGAAAGTGTCTCTTTTAAGAGGCAGATATGCCTTTCCCAGGCTCTCTTCGACTACTGGTTGGTTACACATAAGTGATCGTGAAGTTCCAGGGTTTGTAGGTGGATACTCAGATAGAAGAAAAATGTGCTCTTGAATCATTATATGGAACGCCACCTCCTCACAAGGAATATCAATTATATCTTTATAGGAGAAAAGCACTTATCTGAAAGGCCCACAAGGTTCTCATGACAATGTCGCATTTAGTTTACCTTAAATGGGAAAGGAATTAATCACTGGACTATGTGATCTAAGTAAATTTTCAGTCCAGTTTATGTTTATGATATGAAGTAAAAAATTGTCATGAAGGACAGACACACACACACACACACACACACACACAGATACAGTACTGGGATTTAAACTCACAACCTTGTGCTTGTTAGGCATGTGAGACATACCACCAATCCTTTTTGCTCTCATTATTTTTCAAGTAAGGGATTTGTGGTTATGCCAAGGCTAACCTAGACTGCAATCCTCCTATTTTTGCTTCCTATATAGCTAGGATGATAGATAGGCAGCACTTCACCCACTTTTCGATTGGTTGAGATGGGGGACACAAAAACTTCTTCCAAGGTTGGCTTCTCCCAGTCTCTGCCTATTGAGTAACACAATCAGGCATGAGCCACATTGTTCAGCAAGTATAGTTTGGCTTTGTTTTTTTTTTTGTTTTTTGGGTTTTTTTTTTGTCCGTTGTAGGGCCTGAACTCTAGGCCTGGGTGCTGTTGTCCCTCAGCTCTTCAGCTCAAGGCTAGTGCTCTACCACTTGAGCCACAGTGCCACTTGTGGCTTTTTCTGCTTATGTGGTGCTGAGGAATTGAACCCAGGGCCTCATGCATGAAAGGCAAGCACTCTACCACTGAGCCATCTGTGCAGCCCTAGCAAGCATAGTTTTAAATCACTTAAATAAGCAATGTACTTTGAAACCAGTGAAAGTGGCCCAAAATAATCCTTCATGAATTGTCTGAATGGTACCCCAATAGTAGCCCATAGTTAAATCATTACTATCAAATAAAAAGAGAATGGTTTTTAAGTGCATGTGTCAATGACAGTCATTGATTCAGTGTAAATGGAAGGACAGACTGGGATGAGTATTAAAAAAAAGACAGGAAGTCATGAACTATTAGAAAACCTTCTAGTCTGAAGAGTTGAGGAGTGCTTCCCTGACTGAAGTGGCCTTCGAATCAAGATCTGACAAATGAACAAGAGTTTACTTGACTAGAAGAGGTGGAGGTGGAATATATTTCTCTGACTGATGAGGGTCTGAGCAAGGAAGAAGGAGACAAAGCCAGATGAGTGGAACTCTAGAGTAGGAGGATCAGTGAAGGCAGAAGATGAGGCCAGAACCACATAGACAAGGCCCTTGGGAAGAAGTCACTCTTCATCTGAGATCATCAGGAGACTGCTGAACAGGTAAGACGGGGGGCTAATATTTGTTGTGATTCTCATCAGTGTGTCAAGGACTAGAAGGAATTCGAATGGACAATGAGGAGACAACGAAGTGCTCACTGCTTTCTCTGGGAGAACTGGGAGAACCTGGAGAGCAGAATGTCCGAGGACCACAGAGCAGGGTGTGGGGTTGGAAGAGAGGAATTGGATTAAGAAGGTCTTTTTAAAGACTGAATTAAAGTAACCAGCAGTAACATGGAAATAGTATTTTAGAGAGTTCATTTTAAAATTCGGATTTACTGTCTAAAATCCATAAAATAACACTAGTAGAACTGAAAATGTCTTCCCTGGACTTGGCCCTCCGTGCAATCCGTTCACTTTGCCCTCATTGTTCGAACATTATTGCTGCGTATGAGGATCTTAAGGCATTTTTCTAGGCCTTCTACTTGTCTGTCTTCAATAAAACACCATTTCTCCAAGTAACATAAAACTACAATTCTTTCAAATTAATTGAAAACTTTACAGTAGTTTTCTTGGTATAAAGCAGATATAGTTTAAAGCTCAGAAAGGGGATTCTGGATTTAGTAGGGAAGGATCTTGGAATAATGTATTCCAGATGAAAACAGAGTGAGGTTGGAAGGCCCAAGTCCCTGAGGACTCTTACTTCTTAGGGCCCTTTCTGTCCCCTCCCCCAGCCTAATCTCTCAACTGTGCAACTGCAGAATTCCTCCAAAATTCCAGAATTCTAATGCTTTTCCTGTATTTCCTCAGAATTCCCAAGTAACAAAATGTTCACTAGGACTGCATTCTTTGTTTACCTTACCAAACTGCATTTATACCACTTGAATAAGCCATCTTTCTTTTAAAAAATTAATTGCCAAAGTCCCTTTCCTGCACATCATTGCTTTTATTACTTGTAGACTTTCTGGTTTTGTGTGTCGAACTAAGTTAATCAAATCGTTCTCGACCTGGAAGATTATTTATGATGCTTCTATAAATCATGCATAGAGGAAAAGTTTTGAAGGTTAGTGGGGGAAAAGCTCCTGGCAGACAGTAGAACAGATTTGAAGTGGGGATGAAGTATGTTGAGCTATAAACAGTATCAATAAAATAAATTGAGTTTCAGAGTTTCAGCGGGGATTTCTGGAGGTAGATTTAGAATCAAGAAAACATCGATACTAAAATCAGATTTTTTTTTTTACTGATGCCACTCCCTCGCCTTCTCCCCCATGGTTTTTTGGCTTCGTGGCTTCATCAGAGCAGATCTCTGACAAGAAAGCAGGAAAGATGCTTTCCTGAACTACTTTTAATAAAATGAAAAATTTTAACATATTTCTTTTTCCCTTCACAGCAAAAAATAGAGTGTGGATAGATAATGTATTTGTGGGTTATTGTGGTGCTCAGACCCAGCGTAATCAGATGGACTTTCGTGTCAAGCATAGGTTTACTGGTGGCGATTGGTCTTAGGCAAGTAGATGAAAATAGAGGAAATGTTGGACGTAGTCAAATACAGTTCCTACAGCCTTCCCCAGAAATGTAAGGTGCAAGTTGGTTGAAGAACCAGGGGGAGAAGCTGACCTGCTCCGACCCATCTGAAAGACATGCTTGCCTGCAGCTGTGACATCAAAGGACAGACCGCTCCATCTCACTTGATGAAAACTGGTCAGGGACAACCTAGCACAAACACTTCGATAAATGGGCAGAGGCATTTCCGTGAGCATCATTTTCAATGGTGTTCCAAAACTTCCACTGTGAATTGCTTGCTATTCAGAAAGCACTTTACTACACGTGTTTTTATAATTTAATTGCTTTTATAGATCCACATTTCTTTTTCTTTTTTGTGTGTCATGGAGTTTGAATTCAGGGCCTTACGCTTTCTAGGCAGGCAATCTACCCCTTGAGCCATGCATCCAGCATGGTGGTTTGGATGGAGTTTTATAGGCAGATTTCTATGGGAGACACCCTTGACCAATTCTTTTGTGAGGGAAAGATCAGGAATTTCAAGAAGGGGGTCAGAATTTTTTTAATAAGATGCATTTCTTTTATTTATTTTTTCCTTAGAAGGATCTTCTTGGACCTGTGGTTGCAGCAGCCAATTCTGCAAGGCTCCGTATGGAGATGTCATTTCAATGAAGCAAAGGACGGTGAATGGTCATCTGGTACCAAATCGGTTGGCCCAAGCTGGTTTAGGGTTGTTTTGAGCAGCCACTTGCTACCCTCATGGGCGTACCTCTGCAGCTGAGTCAGCTGTCACTGGCTCTAGCCACCGTACAGTGTGCCTGCTTTGTTCCTTTGCCTATCTATCTATCCTACCCCAGTAGCAAACAACAACCAACAGTTTTTTTTAAAAATAAGGGAAATTGTTTCTCATATCTACCTAAAAGTAAATAAATTACTAGTTAGGCAATTTTCAAGACAGATATTGAAAAGGGAGCTGTGGAGTCTGTCATCCTGCAGAACAGACTCTCCCCCTTCCTACAGCTCCTAGAATTGAGATTGCAGGATAGGGACCGAGAATTCTCTGAGATTTAGGAAAAGAGAGATAACTGACTAATAGGCATATTCGAATGAGGATACCCTTCAGAAATCTTTGTCAACATTTTTCTTTGGAATATTTTGTGCTCAGATGGATGATTCTTAATTTTTTTTTCACTGAATATCATGACTTACATTCACTCATTTGCTTTCCATGTCATAGATTCACTTAATTTCAGGAATAACTTTAAGATTTACAGAGCAGTCTCTTTTTTAAAAAAAAAAATCATTAAAATACATGTGCATTTAGGCAAAACAATGAGAGTACTTGATTTGTCTTAATGAAAATCTAACCAAATTTGTGACTTGCTTTTATAATTTTATTCCAGACTTGGCTGGGATTTATTAGTACTTGTATTGGCAAGAGCAGGCAGATTCGGTCAATGCAAGTAATAATTACTAAAATAATTAGCCATTGTTTTGTCTTTTTTTTAAAAAAACACTTGATTTTTCAGATATTATTGCAAAGTTGTTGATCTTTCATAATTTCCATATCTAAATTTTAACTTTCTTTGTCTGGGGGAGGGCAGTACTGGGACTTGAACACAGGGCCTGGTCACTGTTTCTGAGCTTTTGTACTCAAAGCTAGTGCTCTACTACTTGAACCACAATTCTACTTCTGGTTTCTTAGGTAGTTTATTGGAGATAAGAGTCTCATGAATGTTCCCACAAAACTAAACATAGGTCTTCCCTGTGATCCAGCCATACCACTCCTGGGCATCTACCTAGAATACCACAAGCCCAAGATAGCATAAAGACACTTATGTATCCATGTTCATTGCTGCACTACTCACAATAGCTAAGTTATAGAAATAGCCCACATGCCCTACAATAGATAAGTGAATCAAGAAACATAGTACTTATATTCAACAGGTTTTTACACAGCCGTTAGAAAGAAAAATACTATGTCATTTGCAGGGAAATGGATGGACCTAGAACAAATCATGTTACGTGAGGAAAGCCAAGCTCAGAGAGACAAAGAGCACCTGTTTTCTCTCACATGGAGAAGCTAGGTGAAAAACACATGAGAACATGATAAACTAAACAGGACTCCAGGCATTCACACACAGTGAGACCAAAGACGGATATTCTTAGGGGAGGAGCACAAAGGGGCAGTACATCTGTGTCTCTGATCATATAAAATAATATTCATCAAAATGAATCCCA
This sequence comes from Dipodomys ordii, assembly GCF_000151885.1. Lineage (NCBI taxonomy): Eukaryota > Metazoa > Chordata > Mammalia > Rodentia > Heteromyidae > Dipodomys > Dipodomys ordii. The sequence goes on along the minus strand of NW_012267243.1, from coordinate 10,410,865 downwards.
GGAAATGGAAACAAGAGGGTGTTCTGTCTTGTTCATTTATCTGTCTTTGGGGGGCAGGGTAAAGGAGACACAGAAGTGGAGGGACAAAGGGTGAACAAATGCAGCAGTGGTACTCACTATGTTGAAAATGAGTTACACAACTTGTGGGTAGGGACAGGAGGAGAAAGCTGGGAGAGAGGGAAGGAAAGAAGGCGTGACGTAGTCCTAAAAGAAAGGTGCTCATTCCCTGACTTACGGAATGGTAGCCCCTCTGCACATCATATAACATTTTTAAAAATAATAATTTTTATAATGACATTTTAAAAAATGTCTTAAGGATTTACCTGTCTGAGCTGGCTTTGAACCACGATCCTCAGATCTTAGCCCCCTGAGTAGCTAGAATTACAGGTGTGAACCACTAGCGCCTGACCCAAATTTTAAATTTAGAAAGGAATTATTTTGCTGAAAAATAAGGGCCAATAATATAGGCATTAGGTTAATTCCAGACATAACGTGCCAGGCTGGCCATACATAGGAAAGTAACTCGGTACAAGATGCTATGCAGGGATCAGCAGGCCTTCTAGGAATTTGTCAAAGTTGCCTCTCAACAAAAAGTAGGTGATTTCTTTTCATTATCAGAAGGCTTGGATTTTCATTAAAATGCAAGTGCACTCCCAGCATGGTACTTGAAATTATCAGCCAGTTTATTTTGGTGTAAAAAAGGAAAAGAAGTTTTGAGACATCAACAGGTGACTAAAGTATGGCAGGGAATTAAAGAACCTAGAAATTCTGTGGTCAGACATTCTCTTTCATCAGTTACAATTACAAGATCTGTCTACCATTTTGAATCTAATGACCATACCCTGCAATAATAATTAAAATGCACAGTAGCCTTTTCTGAAGTAATGCAAAAGATATGCTTTTTTTTTTTAAACCTGAGCCTAGACTAGCAACCACGAATAAAGGCAAGCCTTGATTGGCATAACTTTGCAAAAGATAGGAGCAGAGTCCTGGTGTTAGTTAATTGTGTGGCATTCTGAGTAACAACTGTGGACCAACAGAAAGGGCTAAAATGCATATAATTCTTCTATTCGAATGAAGTGCAGGTACTGCAGCAACAAATGCCAATTTTTTTCCATATAGGGATTAATTACATGGTCAAGAGCTGGAATTTACAAGAAGACATATTAAATAAAATAGCAGGCCAGCTTGAACTGCATTCCCACAAAAGCAATAAAATGAGAATACCAAGAGAACTGGCAAATGTAATCTTTCACCTCTATGTTCAGGCACAGCTGTCCAGCCATACACAGGTCAGGAAAATAGAAATTTGTACTGAGCAAATTCTATACCACATTGGAAAGACTCTGCATGAGCATTTTTTTTTTGCAACCTCTGCTTGAGCTTGGGAGTTCTTCAAATATATACCTGACCTTGAGTGGGGACAATGATCTTTTTTGCCACTCCTGCCATTCCATTCTCAGATGGAATTCTTTTCTTTTATTCCTTCTGTCTTTGGCTGCACAAGCTCATCCCGTACTGCTGGCCCCGAAGGCCTTGTGGAGCCAATCACATCTACAGCTTGGCAAATATCTTTCTGAAAAGGGCAACTTAGCATCTTCAGCAACAGAGGTCAAAGCACAGTCATTTGTAGTAACTTAGCTGCAAAACCTGACTTGGCCTAATTCAAAAATCTTTTCAGGGCTACCCACTGCACTACAAACGAAATCCTGTCTTTATGATTGTCTACAATTCCTGCATGCCACACCTTTGCCCCTCCTTCCACTTCATCTCCCAACACCCTCTCCCCTCCCACCCCGGGGACAGTTGTGTGTGTGTGTGGGGGGGGGTGAAACGCTGGCTTCCTGCCAGCTCTTCACAAGTCTCCTTCCAGCCTCCTGGAATGTGGTCACTTCTGTGGAATGCCAGAGCTGCTTTCTGTGTCTGCCTGAATTTCATCCTTTGAGTCTCAGCTTATTTCCCTTCTGAAAGAGGGCTTTTGGAACCACCCTCCCAGACTAGGTTTCTTAATTCTGTCAGAGGTCTGTTTCAATGTCCTTCATAGTTTGTTTTGAGGCGGTTTCCCAATGCAGACTCGAGCACCGTAGAGTCTGACCATTCTATTCTTTAAAATCCACCATTAAATCATGTAGTGAGACATGATGAACACCAAAGCGTTTTCATCAGACTAGGGAAGACCAGAATGCTTTGTACAGGATATGAAAACCTATTTTAGAGTTATAAGTAGGTGTGTGTGAGTGTGTGTGTGTGCACGCGCACGCAAGACCATGATATAAAACATTGGTTTCAGGTAAAAGATAGAGCAAAGAATAATTCAAGAGATATTTATCAAATGGATAGTTCTATGTTTCAAATGGGGATGTTCACCAGGCTGGAAAACATTCAGAACTGGTAGTTGCTCCTGTGAGAATTAACAGGCGTTTGAAGCTTGTATCCTTAAGAAAATAAAGCATATTGGCTGCCATGGGAAATTGCATGAAGTTTCAGCGTTTGGTCTTACTATAGTTTTTCCAGTTTCTCTCACTGCCATGCCATCCATATTTTTCTTGGCATTCATTTTCCAGGTAGCAATATGGAACACTTAAAGACTTCTTCATCATATACATCTTAAGATCTCCTTCCAACAACAGGCTTCCTTGGGGGGAGGCACATGACGTCTTGGGGAGGATTGGAATGGGGTGCATCTGGAGCCTCGAAGAGTATATGAAGCACACCTTGACTTAAGCAGCACCAATATCTGTCTAGTGCACAGTCAGCAAAGGCAGGGATCCCTAATCCTTCAGAGAAGAGTACTGTCCATAGGAAAACCAAAGTCTATGTTTTGTTTATGTCAGCCAGTCTACTTGTTCTCACTGACTTGTGTGTGGTTAGGCGACACACATGCCGTTCTGGGGAAAATGCACTCACATACAGCGACATTAAGACATTAAAGACTTGCAGTGGAATGCTCACTTTGGTTTCTCTTTATTATTCGGCAGTGTTATTTCAAACTCAATAATTCTTTTAACCCAGTACAGTTAAATTTGAATTTTTCCCCCCAAATTCCTTACAGATTAGAAAAACACAAAATAACAAACCAATAATTAAAACAACAACACGGTTGCCAAATTAGAAGCCCAACCTAATTTTATTTTCCTTTGTAGTTCCCCATGCTGGGTGGGGGGGTGTAGTGGGGGGGAGGGAGGGAAGGAGTCTTTCTTCACATTCTACCCAAGCAACCATCATCCCACACCCACTTTCTTTTTAAAGGAAAACATTTACTTTTGTGACTTGGTCTTAGTGAAATACAAAGGCCCTCTTTGTGTGTGAAAATGAAACTGGGTGTGAGCCTTTTAAGGAAAAAATTAAAGAAGGATGTGTATGTGGGGGGTGGAATTCCCAAGTCTTTCTCAGTTGATCCTGCCTACCTCCTACTTAGAAGCCCCTGATGCTCTGCCCTGCAAGGTCCAGATGTATAAGCAAAACAGCACCTCCAAGGGCTCATGGCGGACACATACAAGCAGCAGGCCATGCAAACCAAGCTCAGAGAGAGGCCCAGGCAGACAGAGACCAGCACGTGCTTTCTTACAAGGCTTTTGTCCTAAAATGATTTTTGTTTTCCTCACATGCCCAAGCAAAAAGAAAGCTGGCCAAATGGGAACAACTCAGCTGAGATGGCTTTTTATAGGACTTAACTCTGGGGAAGTTTGAGTGGACTTAATGCTCTTCTGATCCCAATACTTTATGGGGACAAAATAAACAGTACAAAAATGTAATAAAAAAAAAGAAGTATTTTCAAGGGAATTTCTGGAAACTGGCTTGGAGATTCTTGAAAGATTGGTGATCAAGTCTCTATGCCTAGGGCACGTTCCCCACCTTCTGCCTTGTCTCTTAATCTCAGTTACTCTCGGCCCAGTGGATTGTTCTTTCTCAGTCAACAGCTGCTATGGTCTAATTCATTCTGAAATCAACTCTCAGTTTCCCCTATTGTCTCTTCCTGAAATCAGCCTTCATGGTCCCTCATTTTCCTGACGTACCCTGTTTTATTTCTTCCATATACAAGTTGTAGTATACTGTTCCTGGGCTGTGGAAATTCAGTGGACTGCTCAACCCAAAACTGTTCACCCTCAGTGAAGCATTTGACACTATCCATGGCCCCGCTGCTCTCAGCCTCTGTGAATTGCTTTTTATATTGCAATCACAGTTTATCTCTTCTTTCTCAGTTGCTGTTGATCTGTTCTTTTGTTGCTTTCTTTATGTTAACTTTCACTTTGTAATCTGATAGTTCTCCTAACACTACCAGATCAATCTTTGATGAGCCCATACCTCCTGTGTTTCCAATCATCTCCATACACATTGCCTTCTGCCTGATTCTCTGAAACTTTTAATCAAAGTCCTTCAATGATGCCCTGTTCCAAACAGGGTCAAAGCCCGAGTCTTTATAGGTCTGTAAGACCCTATGTCCATGGCCAGGTGGTATCTCTGAGCTGAAGGATGCTCAGGCTCACTCTCTAAGCTGGTCCCAAGCAATGTGTGTGTGATTCAAAGGACTTACCTAATACATACATTTTTCTCATTTTTTTTTCACTCCCATGCCAACTCTTAAGTTCCAACTGGACACAGTATTTTAAAAAAATTGTTATTTCTCATGGGGCTGGGAAGGTGGCTCAGTGGTAGAGTGCTTGCCTTGCATGCATGAGGCCCTGGTGAAAGGTGAAAGTTTGAGGCAGTGACCACGTGTTGCTTGTTTCTGTCTAGCAAAGCAACACATGGTGGTAATCAAAACACCTGGTTGATCGTGTGCCTATATAAGGCCTGCAAATCCTGAGCTCAGGGCTCTCCTCCTGGGCTCCGCTGTGTCAGAGAGTAGGACGAGGCCCGAGCTGCAGCCCGTTTACATAAAACAGCTGTAGAATCTGACTCTAGGTGGTCTTCTTGCGGGGGTCCTGCGACCTTGGCATAACACTGGGTTCGATTCCTCAGCACCACATAAGCAAAAAGAAAAAAGCCGGAAGTGGCGCTATGGCTCAAGTGGTAGAGCACTAGCCTTGAGCTGAAGAGCT
>NW_012267243.1:10314742-10405746 GCF_000151885.1 Dipodomys ordii | reverse complement strand
ATTCCCCAGCACCACATAAGCAATAAGAAAAAGCCGGAAGTGGCGCTATGGCTCAAGTGGTAGAGCACTAGCCTTGAGCTGAAGAGCTGAGGGACAGCGCCCAGGCCCAGAGTTCAGACCCCATGACCAAACCCTCCCCCAAAAATTATTTCTATAACTCCAATGCTTATCCCAGTCCCTAGTAAATAGTTATTTATAGCAAAAATTATTTCTTTTTACATATTTTTAAATTTAATTTTATTTCCTTGTCAAGGTGATATACAGGCGAGTTACAGCTATATAAGTAAGATAATGAGTACATTTTTATCAAACACTGTTACCCCTCCCTCATTTTTCTCCCACTATTCCTCTCCCCCAACCCCCTCCCAAAGCTGCAAAGTTCATTTCCAACCTAGCGTTGTGTGTGTATGGCTGTTGCATGGGTTTACCCTTTGTCCTTGTTTCACCATTTCCCTTTCCCAAATCAGATAAATGTAATATAAGACACAAGTATCAGAATCAAAAACAGTGACTACAGGGAATGAGAAAGAAAGGGGGGGAGGAAACAAGGAAGGAAGGAAGGAAGGAAGGAGGGAAGGAAGAATGGGAGGGAGGGAGGGAGGAAAACAAAGAATGAATTTGATACAGTACATTAAAAACAACATCAACAACAAAAAATCCTCTTGCTTCCATATCATGGAGTTCATTTCGATTAGCATCATTTTGTATGGTCATGTGTATATAGCTATTGAGCTATTGTGATCCTCTGCTAGGACTACCCTAGACATAGACTAATAGACTAATTATCACAAATGAGGGAAACCATGGAGCCTATGTTTCTTTGGGTCTGGCTTACATCAGTTACTATGATTCTTTCCAATTTTCCATTTCCTTACGAAAGGGGTGATATCATTCTTTCTGATGGAAGCATAGAATTCCATTATGTACACATAACACATTTTCTTGATCCATTCATCTATTGAGGGGCATGTGAGTTGGTTCCTCATCTTAGGTAAATAATGCTGCAATGAACATAATTGTGCTGGTAGCTTTAGTGTGGCCTTGTTTGTGATCATTTGAGTAAATACCAAGGAGTGGGATTGCTAGATCATAGAGGAACTCTATGTTTAGTCTTTTGAGGAACCTCCATACTGCTTTCCAGATTGGTTGAAGCTGTTTTCATTCCCACCAATAGTGTAGTAACATTCCCTTTTGACCAAATCCCTGCCAGCATCTACTACATAGCCAGATAATGCTTATTTAGTAAATGTTAATCAGATAGCATAAGCCCTCTAATTTTGTCTTTTTTCAACACTGTTTTGACTTTTTCTAGTTCTTTTGCTTTTCTGCATAACCCTTTAATCTACACATCACAGTCTTTAAAAAGCTATGTAGGATTTTGTGTGAAATTGTATTATTGTAGATCAATAGCTATTCACAACCCATCCTATACACCCACTGAGGTAGTTGAAATTTACAGGACTGACAATAGTAAGTGTTGGTAATGATACAAAACAAATGAAAAGAATGAAAAGTTGCATTGCCACTTTCAAAAACCAGAAAATCAGGGCTGGGAAGGTGGCTCAGTGGTAGAGCGCTTGCCTTGCATGCATGAGGCCCTGGGTTTGATTCTTCAGCACCACATAAGCAAAAAGAAAAAAGCCGGAAGTGGCGCTGTGGCTCAAGTAGTAGAGTGCTAGCCTTGTGCTGAAGAGCTGAGGGACAACGCCCAGGCCCAGAGTTCAGACCCCACGACTGGACCAAAAACAAAAACAAAAAAAACCCCAGAAAATCAGTATATTGTGTGACCCAGAAATCCCACCACAGGACATTCATCCAAAAGAAATGAAAGCACATGCGTACAAAGTCTTGTATGAAAATATTTATAGGGATATTACTAAAATAACTCAAACCTGGACATAACTCAAATGTGTGTCGAGATGAATAGATAACCAAGTTAAATACTGCTACTCACTTTGACCAAATGAATCATCAAAAAGAAGCAAAAAAAAAATAGCAATTTAGTTAATAGCATGCTTCAATTTCAAAAGCATTCAGCAAAGTGAAAGAAGCCAGATGCAGGGTACAATGTATGATATGATTTGATTTAGATGAAATGTAAATCAATAGAGATAAAAAGTAGATTAATGGCTTCCTGGGACAGGGAACTCAGTATATGGAAATGAAGGATCCTATTGGGGTGTAAGAAGATTCTAGAATAGATTTGTGGTTATAATTGTACAATTCAGTATGTGTATTAAAAATCATTCGAATTTTCAAAGAGATGAATTTTATTATATATAGGATATGCCACAATAAGGTTGCAAAAATCATTATGCCGAAATACAAACAAAACATTGTAGCTATATCCTGCATTTGTCTATCTATATGTAATTGTAGGAAAAGTTGAACTATAATTACAATTACAGAACAGTAATCATGGGTAGCTGGGTAGGGGGGTGGGGAATGTAAATAGAATATGGAAACATTTTAGGGTGACAGCTCTATTTTGTACCTAGACATTGGCAGTATATACTATTACCAAAGCTCGCCAAGCTTTTCATTCAAAGTTGCAAATTTTATTTTATCTGAATTATACTTCAAAAATGGAGAGATAGCAAAATGATATATGTATTACTACAGCTTTGTTTTATTTATTCTGACCTGTGATATTTAATTTTTTATTTGCTGCATTTATTTTTGTTTTATTTAGAATGTATTCATTGTTCAAAGGAGCTTTATTATGATATTTACATGCATGCATATAATGTACTTTGATCAAATTCATCTTATTAGTTTTTCTTATCTTTTTCCCCTCTGTTAAAAACAATTGTAGGGTTGGGAATGTGGCTTAGTGGTAGAGTGCTTGCCTAGCATGCATGAAGCCCTGGGTTCGATTCCACAGTACCATGTACACAGAAAAAAGGCAGAAGTGGAGCTGTGGCTCAAGTGGTAGAGTGCTAGCCTTGAGCAAAAGAAGCTTAGGGACAGTGCCCAGGCCCTGAGTTCAAGCCCCAGGACTAAAATTAATTAATTAATTAAACAATTTTACTTTTATTATTCTCTTTAACACACGCATATAAAGTATTTCAATCATATTCATCTGCTATATACACTCTTCTTTCCCACCCCTTTCGCTGGTTCTAGACTCCAAATGGTCCCTGATTCACACTCCTGTTTTCCATTGTATAAGGTTTAGATTCTGCATATGAGAAAGAACATGTAATATTTGTCTTTTTCAGTTAAGCATTTTTCCTTAACATCAATTCATTTTCCTGCGAAGAAAATATATTTTTCTTTTTTAGTATAATACTCCTAAATATAAGCATGGGTTTGCAGTTATCTCCATTGTATATTGATTTATATTCTTCAACTATATGACCAGCAGAAGTGTATCCGAATCATCTATTAATTCTGTTCTATTTCTGATTTCTTGGAGAAACTTGATACCAATTCACATTCTGACCAATAGGAGTGGCCCCCATCCTTGCTATATTTTGTCTGTTTATTTATTGGTTCCTTAATAATCTCATTCTAAGATGAGGTGAAACCTTCATATAGTTTTGATTTGTACTTTATGCATGTTGACATTTTTCGGTATTTATTTGACATGTTTACTTCTGTTGAGAACTACTTAGCTCATTAGCCTAACTATTAATTGGATTGTTTTTCTTTGGTTTGATTTTTGAAGCGCTTTATATATTCTATCCTTTGATATTTTATCTGATGTGTAGCTGGTAAAGAATTTGGTAATTGCTTCTTCTGCTGTGCAGAAGCTTTTTAATTTTCCATTAGTGAAGTTTCATTACTTCCTGAACACTGGAGACCTATTCAGAAAGGTGTCACTTGTGCCTATATCTTCAAGGGTTATACTACAGTTTCCTGAAGCAATTTCAAAGTTTCAGGTCTTACATTAAGATTTCTGATCTACTTTGAATTGATTTTTATACAGGGGTGAGAGACACAGGTCTAGTTTCAATCTTTTACATATGATTATCCAGTTTTCCAAACAGCATTTAAAGAGCCTGTCTTTTCTCTAGTGTAATTTTTGGTGCCTTTTGTTAAAAACTGGGTGGCAATAGCTGTATGGGGTGGTTTATGGGTATTATATTCTATTCCATTGGGCTACAAGTCTGTTTTTTTGTTACAGTACCATTTTTTTCCAGTTTTGTTTTTGGTAGTATAATTCGAAATCAGATACTATGATCCCCCAACATTGCTCTTTTCTGTTCAGGATTACTTTGACTATTTAAAATTATTTTGTGCTTCCAAATGAATTTTAGGACTTATTCTTCTATTTCTGCAAAAAATAAGTCATGTTGGAATTTTGGTAGGTATTGCATAGAATCTGTAGATTACTATCAGCAATATAGTCATTTCCATGATATTAAGTCTTCCAACCCATGAAATTCTGAGAAATTCTTCAGGTTTTTATAGTCTTTATTGTAGAGATCTTTCACTTCCTCTGTTAGGTTTATTTCTCAATATTAAGGGCGTTTGGGGAAGATATTAGGATGATATTGTTTTCCTTATTTTTTTATTATTGGCATCTAGAAAATCTACACAATATTGCATGTTGATGTTTGTTCCTGCTACTTTGCCAAAGTATTTATCAGATCTAAGAGAGGTTTATTAATGGAGTATTTAGGATGTTTTAAGTATAGGATCTTTTACATATAGGATCGTATCATCTGCAAATAGGGATGCTTTGGTTTTTTCCTTTACTATTTGTATCTATTTTGTTTCTTTCTCTTGCCTTATTGCTTTGGCTAAGAAGTCTAGCACAATTTTTAATAAGAGTGGCACAAGAGGACACCCTTCCTCATTCCTGACTTTAGAGGAAGTTTTTTCAGGTTTTCCCCACTAAATACAATGCTGCCTATAGATTTATCATGAATAGCTACTAGTATGCTGAGATATGTTCTTTTTATTTCTAATTTGTTCAGGGCTTGAGGAATGATAAAGTTTGTCAAAGGCCTTTTTCTGTATTTACTGAGATGATCGTGTGGTTTTTGTCCTTGAATCCCTTTATGTACTGTATTGTGTTTATTGATTTATTGATTTATCGTATTCTTGCATCCCTAGAATAAACTTGATTTGATCATTACATAAAATCATATTAATGGAGATTGAATTTGGCTTGCAAGAACTTTATTTTTAAATTTTTTGTCTATTTATCAAGGAAATTTATCTACAATTTTCTAATTTGCTGTGCTTTTGTCTGTCTTCAGTATCAGGGTAATATTGGCTTGATGGAATAAATGTTCCAGAATTTCTTTCTTTTCATGGAATAGCGTGAGAACATTTTGTTAGTTCTATTTAAAGATCTAGTTGAATGCAGCAATAAATCCATATGTTCTTACATATCTTTTGCTGGGAGATTCTTTACTACCGCTTAAAAAAATCATTGTTCATCACAGATTTGTTTGGGTGGATTATATCCTCTAGAATTAGCTTTTGTAGGTCAGTCATATGCATCTAGAAATGTATCCATTCTTCCTACATTTCCCAGTTTGCCAGAATATAGATATACCCTAATGTTCCTTCTAATTTCATTGGTATTTGTTATGCCATCCCCTTTCTCATCTCTAATATTATTAATTTGAAAAATGTGTAGAAGAGAAAGGGAAAAGATGAAGGTCAGCTCTTCTTTATTGAAGAGGCCAGGGTTTGCCAGCTGCGCTCAATCAGAGCAGTAGATGTGATCTCCAGGTCCCACTCCGCAACATTCTGTTTAGGATTCTCCTGCTGCATTTGCTGGCCTATCCTTTATGGCTGGGATTGCTCAGGATTCCACTCAGAGGATGCAGAGCCGGGAGGCAGTGTCTTAAAGTTCCTTAAGGTTGTGGACCAGGAGTAGTTGCTGGGATGGGACCCTGGGGAGTAACAGAAATTCCCAGGGGATGAATGCTCTGGGGATGAGGCAACCAGGTCCCTCTTTAGGGGTTCTAGTGCGGGTGGAGTGGTCCCAGGTGCATGCAGTAGCAGCCTGTGGGGGGAGGGGTCACTGGGCACAGCTAGCAGGTCAGGGAGCACTTTGCCAAGTGTGTCCACTCTTGCAACCTGACGCCTTGTCCTGTACGGGTAGCTCGTCCACAGTGAGCCGTACCCTTTTCTGCCTACTCCTTTAGGCTGAGTTAGGTTCCTTTGCAATGGTGGATGGAAGGCTTCTGTCACTTGTGCGTACACTGGCCTGGACAGTGAGTTAAAGAGTCCTGGTTAGATGGTTAGCTTGTGTCCAAACCCATCCTTACCTGCTGACTTGCACACCACCAAAACAAGATTAGCATCTGATCAGCCTATCTGATTGAGAGACTCACAGACAGTTAGTTGTATGTACACATATATCTGCTGAGAAATAGATGTAGGGACATCGCTGTTTAGTGGGGTGGACTTTGCTGGCTTGCTCAGCCTTTTTGCCTAGCTGACAGGACACCGTTGCAGGTTTGGCTGGGGTGATGCTAGCTGGCTTTCACTGTCAGGGTTTTACTGCCGGGGTGGCACATACAAGGTGGAGCTCCCCACAAGTACACTTGGATAGAACAATCTACAGATGGAGCGGATTAGTTCCTACTTCCATGGGGCTGCACCTGAGGACTTTTCTCTTTGTTCCATTTATAGATCTAGAGTTCAATATCTTTTTAACTTTTATATAATCACTAACTGTGTAGGCTTTTTCTTGGGTCCTCCCTGGCTTACAAACTTGACCCCTTTTCCTTGTGGGGGTAAGAGTTCATTCCTGGTTTAGAGACGCGTGTAATTGTGGTCGATGTCTACATTCCACCCTCTTGGCAATTCAAGTTCCAAAGCCCTTGGTAGTTACTTAAAAGATAGTTATTTAAATGCCCCCAGTGGTTCACATAAAATGAAAGAGTAAGATATTTTGCTAGAGATCATCATTTTTTGAAAATAAATGTTCATTAAATTATCAAAAGAGAAAGATTAAAAAACCTATTAACAGTTCCTACGTAAATGCTAAGATTCACATCAGTACTGTCAGATGGAGTGTAGATTTTAATATAAAATGAGGAAGGCAAAAATAATTTAGGAATTAAATAACCAGGAACTAAATAAATGAAATACTGGATTTCTTTGTATCTATTCTTTGGCATTGAATATAAAATATGTGTAAATGTTACAACACATTACTCTTTAAAAGACAACTAAATATTGTAAAATAGCAGAACTTACCTGGAATACTTTTAATATATTCTCTTCCCTCAATGCAATAAAATCAGAAATACCAAAACTAACGTATTTAAAAATTTTTACTAAAAACTCCATGTAAAATTCTGCATTTAAGTTGCATTAGATCAGTGCAAATTTCAAAGTATCTTTTAAAAATAGCAAACAAAGGGCTGGGAAGGTGGCTCAGTGGTAGAGCACTTGCCTTGCATGCTCGAGGCCCTGGGTTTGATTCCTCAGCACCACATAAGAAAAAAAAAGCCGGAAGTGGTGCTGTGGCTCGTGGTAGAGTGCTAGCCTTGAGCTGAAGAGCTGAGGGACAGCGCCCAGGCCCAGAGTTCAGGCCCCACGACCAGACCAAAAAAAAAAAAGAGAGAGAAAGAAAAAAAATAGCAAACAAAGATATAGCACTCAAGGGAATAGCTATAGAGTTAAATAAATTAGTGGTAAAATGATTTTCAATCAGATTAATGAAGCATTAAACTCCTGAGGTTTGCAAGAACATGGAATACGTAAAATTAGAAATGGTAGAAATGCAATTTAAATTAATGCTATACAATAATGAATCTAGTCGAGAGAATAGAAAGTGTGCAAATAAAATTAGAAGATAGTTGGGGAAAGAACTGAAAAATAATATCAAGACTTATAAAATTAACTTTGCAATCTAAGAATCTGATATTACCACAACCACCTTCCTAAAAAAATGAGATATTTACTGAGGAAAATTACTGAAGTTCCATGCAAAATATGTTGAGTGCAACTGTATATGTGTGTGTGTGTGTATTTTGCCATTTAGAATAATTCAATATTTATGTAAGCAAGATTATCTTAGAAAGGTTGTTTCTCACATCAATCTTGAAAATCTATATACTGTTTAGATTTAGAACATTAGTTCTTAGATCTGCCTTATAATGAGTCTTCCATACTTATAAAATGATTATTTATATAAGGGTGGTTATTGAAGCCTTATTAACAAAATAGAAAGTAGAAAGAATGAAATGTTGATCCTTTGAGAAAAAAAAATATGATCTATCCATACTCTGGAATAATAAAAATATCACTAAGTATATAAGGTAAAGCTCTCTGAAATATATTATTTTACATTACTAATTAAAGTAGAAAACAAGGAACAGTAAAATATCTTTAGCAATTGTCATCACTGAGTTTGAGCATTGAAGATGGTGTTAGTGTCTTAAAAGTAAACACTAAAGCTTGTCTTTAAAGCTAAATTTAAGTAAAGAAATTAAACACACAAAGTATTCTTTAAGAACACATATGAACTAAACATATATAAAACTTGGTGTAAAATAATGACTTGATACTATGGTTGCTTAGAAAGAGAAGGCTAGAAATGGTTAAGATGGCATTCAAAATGAGAAGTAAGCCTATAATCCTAGCTACCCAGGAGGCTGGGGTCTGGAGGATTGTTGTTTGAAGAAAACCTATGGTACTCCATTTCCAGTTAACCAGGAAAAAAAAAATGGATTGGAAGTATGGCTCAAGGCACCAGCTGTGAGCAAAACCTTCCCAGAGGGAATGCGAGGCAGATCCAAAACAGCAGGGGGGCGGGGGAGGGGGGAACCATGGATGAGGAGATAATGATAGGGGGGAAAAATGACTGAAAGCAGCAGGCTATTGCAGAATGACAGCAGGAAAGAGACACACCAGAGTCATTCCTTTATGCCACTTCCACCAGGAATCAAATCATCAGGAGCCAGCAACCATACAGAAAGAAATAGAGAAAGAAATAGAGCCAGAAATTAGTCAAGGGATAGTCTCATTCTGTGAACTTTTTAGAATTTCATACTAAAAACCTGAACGCAGAGTTCCATCCTCAAAATCCCCTCAAAATGTGAGTGAACATCAACTTCTGATACTATACCCAAACTCAGGATACACACACTCACAGGAAAGCATGACTTTGCTAGGGACAAGTCCTTGAGCTTCCAGCCTCCCTAACTGCATGCCAAATCAACTTCTATGGTTTATAACTTTCCCAGGCTGTGATATAGTGTGTTGTGGCCACAGAATATCCACTAAGACACTCAGAGACTCAAAGCAACTGAGGTGCAGACCAGGAATTTGAATCCAGGCCAGACTTGGTCTGTGTGCTTAATCATTATGCTATATTGACTCTCAGATGGGAGCCACTTTCACAATGAGGCCAAACTGGAAGAGAATTATGCATAGAGAGAAGTAGACGGCTGTGGAAGAGCCAGCCAGCCAGAATCATTCATGCTCCACACACAACCATTCTCCGAAAGAAACACGAGCAGATGTTCTGGCATGCACGCAGCCAGCTTATTACCAAGAAAATTTAACTCACATATAGTATAAGCAAACCATTTTTACCTAGCATAGTTATATATAACTGTATTATATATAATTATAACTATATATGTATATGTATATATATATATATATATATATATATATATATATACTGTTTTTGCTTTATTCTAGAACACGGCATTGGGAACTCGTGTTAAGTGTTGTGGAATTTCTTTCAGGTATGTGGTTAGATGTAACTGTCCACAGCAGAGTTAGAGGAAATGCTCAGGAAAAGGAATATGAACAACGTAAACACTAAGGGTCTTTAAAACTCTTAATGGCATGTGAGTGTAAGAAGGAATGAAGGAAAAGGTGTATATGCTGACATCTGTAAAAATACAATCTCAGCCAGGCACTGGTGCTTCTTGTCTAGGAGTATAATCCTAGACGCTTAGGAAGCTGTGATCTGAGGTTCAGAGTTCAAAACCAGTCAGGCCGGAAAAGTCCATGAGATTTTTTTTTTCTTTTGGTCAGTCATGGGGCTTGAACTCTGGGCCTGGGCGCTGTCCCTCAGCTCTTCAGCTCAAGGCTAGCGCTCTACCACTTGAGCCATAGCACCACTTCCGGCTTTTTCTGCTTATGTGGTGCTAGAGGAATAGAACCCAGGGCCTCATGCATGTGAGGCAAGCACTCTACCACTGAGCCACCTTCCCAGCCCCAAGTCCATGAGATTCTTAGCTCCAATTAGCTACAAAAAAGCCAGAAGTGAAACTGAGACTCAAGAGCCTTAACCTTGAGCAAAAACACACAGGGACAGTGCCTAGACCCTGAGTTCAAATCCTAGGACCAGCACACACAAAAATATACAATACCTCTGGAGATGAGAGAGGAGAGAGAAAGAGAGAGAGAGAGAGAGAGGTCCTTCATTTTAACAGTATGGAATATTTTCCAAATTCTTAGGTCCCTAACTTTAAAAATATTAACAGAAACTTTACTTAATAGTTTAATCGTGCCAGGGAAAATAATTACTTTGGAAGTTAGAGTAAAAAAAATTATAGAAAGGTAAATTAAGAAAAATAAAGCAATTACTTAGTATAGTCTTCTGACTCTTGCAGCAAAGATCATTATACCCAACTTCAGATCAAGAATTATGTTGCTAGGAGGGTATGTAGTTTGATGAAATGTCACCAGTGTCACAGAGAAAAGCAATGGGCAGCCATCTGATGAAGAGCCACCGGAACCCTTCAAATGGCTTGCGTCTAGTTTCACAGAGGAGTTTGCAGGAGGAGAACACAGCTGCCCATGAGGCCTTCTATGGCTTCCTAACCTGTGCGTTCTATTGTGCTCACCGTTGCCTGTCTCCTCCACCAGGCTGTTATTACAGGCCCCCGGAAGTTTAGGGGTAGATAATTCCCTTGCTCACACAGTATTCCCAATTCAAGTCTAGACCAATTTAAGTTAACTCATTTTCTTCAACATTTTTTTAAAGTTTAGGGGAAAACAGCAGGCCAAGAGTTGTTGTTTTTCCTACATAGTAAACAATACCCTGAACCAAAAATTGATTATGGATATTATACATTTTAAGTACAACACAAACGAAAGGGATTAAGTCGCTTGCTTTCTGGAAAAATGGCAATTGGAAACAAACCGACTTTAATATACCACAAAAATTATTTTGTGCAGGAACACAGCCTTCTCTGTCATGAGTTTTGTTCCTGGCAAAGGACTAGATCATGTAGTTGGCTTGATCCTTCAGTCCATCTGGAGGGAGTGGTAGCTGAAATGTATGTGTTGGAGTCTGTGTTTCCAGTGTTGTGTGTTTTCTTTTCAAACACCCTACTTCTTTAAGGGGAACAAACGGTTTTCTCCAGCGAGGCTGCCTCTGCCTCCCTCTTGCCTGCTCGGATTTCTGCCGGCCTTGTGGTTACCATGCGGCTGGTGGTTTCTCAGGCTCCCTGAGGAGAATCTGCAGTGGATGTTAGTACTGAACAAACAATCCTGGCAGAAAGCAGAACAGAATCAGCGCCCTGCGTCCACCACCACGGCCCTCGGCTCTGTGGCAGCTTTCCCTGCCAACACTGATAGCGCATCGGACGCTGCGCTGCCGCCCAACTCAGCAGCAAGGCAGACACACAATCACTGCTGTCGTTGATTGAGTGTGTCTCCGTGGTGCCAGGCCTCGTACCAGGCAGGCAGTTTGCAAAACCCAGTTGGTATTGAATCCATCCTGGCAACAACGAGGAGGCAGCCACCACCATTTCAGTGGAGGTTTACAGAGCCAGAGAGGTTAAAGAAATCACCCACGATCACAGGACATGAGTGGCAGTGTCCAGGGATTCAGTGGCATCACCCTCGTGGCGATCTCTGGGTTCCCCCATGAAATCCATCACTTATATCCACTAATCCACTTTTCGTTGTCCTCAAGGTTTCCTCTCCTCATTGTAAAATAACAAATTGGTTACTACTTGACAGACAGGGTTCCTTCCTGGCTGGAGTCTCGGCCACCTGGCGCGCCCTGAGCCGGACATGTGGGGCTAGACAGCGAGACTTCCCTGTCTGACCACAGCTGATCTTTCCTACCCATCTGTTGCTCCTCTCCATATGGAGTCAATGTTCCAGCCACACAGTATGGGACACACCCAGTGTCCTCTCCCGGCTGGTTCTGTGTTGTTGCCATTCAGAGACCAGACTCTATGGTCTTGCTCACTCTTATTCTTCCCCCGGTCCGTGTGTGGATCCTGTCCATGCAGCTTTCTTTGAACTTGCTAACTACTTAGGCAAACTGTGCCCACAGGTCAAATATTGCCAAGCCTGTCTATAGCCCCGTTCGGGCTATGACAATAGAGAGAGTGATTGCAAATGGAGCTGTCACACTTGTTCTTGAGAGAATTGGACAGTAACTACCTTAGGCCAGATGGTAGGAAAATCTGCAGGGAAGTGTCAGGGAGTCTAGTATCTCTCCACAGACAGTGGATCACCTTGATTAGCAATAATCTTGCAATTAGAAGACAGAGTAAGTTAGAGACTGGCGATATGAAAGGTAGACTTTATTTTTTGTGGAAGGAAGCTGTCACAGTGAAAGGAGATCATATTGTAGTGTGTGTGTGTGTGTGTGTGTGTGTGTGTGTGTGTGTGTGTGTGTGTGTGTTGGTCTTAAGGTTTAAATTTAGGGCCTGGGTACTGTTCCTGACCTTTTTTGCTCAAGGTTAGTGCTCTACCATCTGAGAACAGCTCTACTTCTGGTGGTTTAGTGGTTAATTAGAGGTGAGATCTCATGGACTTTTCCTGCCCAGGCTGGTTTCAAATGCATTTTTCTTTATTGCAATCTTTAAGTGACTTACCATTTTATCTAAGAAATTTCTCTGAATCTTGCTTCCTCTCTTGTCTTGTTTCTCCCTACTCTGTCTGTTTGAAAGCATTTTTGAACACAAAATGATTTTTAAAAAAACAAAACCTTCAGGTTTTTGCTTAATTTTATTTATCTGTCCATCTAAGAAGCATCTGTTATTTCTGGATCCCAGAGTGGGAAATTAAAATATAGCAGTGAGTAAAGCTAGTCCTTGTCCTCAAGACTTCTGAGTAGAATTTCATATACCCATTAAAGCTATGGAAACAAAAACTGCTGAAAATTAGTTTATTTGTCTCACTCATGTAAAAAAATGCTTCCCTGCTTTAGAAATTTTGTAGGAAGCAGCCCATTTTCATCAATTCCATAGGTGATTTAGGTTTTGATCATCTGTATATTCTGTCTGTCTCTCTCTCTGGGTCTCTGGGTCTCTGTCTTCTGTCTTCTGTCTGTCTGTCTGTCTGTCTCTCTTTCTTTCTCTCTCTCTGCTTCTACCTTCTTGAATTTATTTTTCCAGAATGTTTCAGTCTTTATAATATGGCTGCCTTGCCTTGCTAACTTTTTATTCTGTTGAATATATGCATAATTTTTTAAATCACTATGTGAAGCACGTGCTCTTGGAGTATTCCACAGTGGTTTCAGGTCTTTGGATCACGGTGGGTAGGAAATATATTTTGCTTGACTTTTGTCTCACAAGGTTTCCAAAAATATCCATTTAGGATATTAGCTCTTTAGCCAGCATCACATGCAAAATTTAAATGGAATCCACAATTTTAGAGATCGTGCTGGAGAATTTCTCTATTGGCTGATCTATTGGATAGTGTATAAAAATAATCAACAGAAATGGGGTTTTCGTGCCTGGCTTTGAAGACACTGGCCTCTCCAGGAAGCATTGGTTTATTTCAACTCTTGACTGCCTGACATTGAGTCATTATCTTCCCGGGAAGCCCCACCATGAGGATCTCACCCTTAAACTCCTCCTGTCTGAACATCCACCAAGAATCTCCCTTCAGGAACTATTTCATAGCTGATAATGTAGGGGTGCCCCTCCCTTAAGATGACCTAAGATGTTAGATGTCTCTAACATGTATGTTCTGTAAAGATTAGCCCTGTACCCCAAAGGGAAAATAAAGGGACAAGGGAAATTTTTGTAGAGCACAGATTTTTCAACTCAGTAAAAAGTCAGAAAGTTCTATCTGAAGTTTTATAGCGGGAAAATTCTCAGCCCTTTTAACCACTCCTAACCTATTTCACTGCTGAAGTAAAAAATTCAAATCTTAAAATATACCTACTTCTCATCGTCGTTCTCCATCATGATTCTCAGATGTGGGGCTCACTTTAAACTCCATGACCCTATGCCAAACATCATCACCCACATTTCTTTTCAACTCGAGTCTAACTCACTTTGAAAGATTATTAAAACATTATCTTTAATTACAATTCTTTTACTAGAAAAATAAAAATTAAATCAAATAAATTAAAATTGAAAGTTGCTGAAATTTTTTTACCTACCAGATGCCTACTGGAAGCTATTACAAATTAATCTTAAGGCTAGTGCCTCCGATTCTGGGAAACTTCCCGTGATTTATCTTGTCTCCTAACAAATGGGTTAGGAGCAGCTCCCTCACAGATATTTCTAGGGTATTATATGTGAAACTATTTTTTTTAAATCACTTAAATGTAATTTAAATTTTATTTCCATTTGTTATCTTTATTTCTCTCTCTTTCTTTCTCCCTTCCTTCCTTCCTTCCTTCCTTTCTTTCTTCCTTCTTTCTTTCCTTTCTTTCTTTCTTTCTTTCTTTCTTTCTTTCTTTCTTTCTTTCTTTCTTTCTTTCTTTCTTTCTTTCTTTCTCTCTTACTTTCTCTCTTTCTTTCTCTCTTTCTTTCTCAAATACCAATGTGCTATCATGTGTCAAACCTTAGACCATGATTTGAATGGTCAGGGTATATGGTACTAAGGTCTTCAAGCTTTTGGATTTTTTTTTTTTTTTTGTCGGTCGTGGGGCTTGAACTCTGGGCCTGGGCGCTGTCCCTCAGCTCTTCAGCTCAAGGCGAGCGCTCTACCACTTGAGCTACAGCACCACTTCCGGTTTTCTGGTGGTTTATTGGAGATAGGAGTCTCACGGTCTCTCTTGCCCGGGGTTGGCTTTGAACCAAGATCCTCAGATCTCAGCCTCCTGAGTAGCTAGGATTACAGGCCTGAGCCACCAGCGCCCAGCTAAGCTTTTGGATTTTTTAAGATAGATTTTATCGTGCTTATTTCTCATTATATTTCTTTTTTAATATTTTTATTGTAAAGATACTGTACAGAGGGGTTACAGTTACATGAGTAAGGTAATGAGTACATTTCCTATCGAGCATTGTTACCCCCTTCTTTGTTTTTCCCCTACCATCCCTTCCCTCCCCACCTCCCCAACTTCTCCCTCCCAGCTCTCCCCCCCACTGCCAAGCTATAAAGTTCATTTTCAACATAGTGTCTTGTACATCTCGTTGTTACAATGGGTCAACCTGTATCCTTATTTCAGCATTTTGTTATTTCCCTTTCCCAAATTAGAAAAATGTATATACAAGATGCAGGGCACCGGAATCAAATACATTGAAAACAGGGGTTGTACCATGGGGGAAGAACATACAAAAGAAACAAAAAAAAAAATCACACAGTGCATTATAAATACATTAAAAACAACAGTGACAAAGATAGAAACCTCATGTGTCCCTATCCTGAGGTTCATTTTGCTTAGCATCATCTTATATGGTCATGTGTACATAGCTTTTGACCTTTTCTGCTTGTCCTAGACATATACTAGTTATTGTAAATAAGGGAAACCGTGAGATCTATGTTTCTTTGGGCCTGGCTTACTTCACTTACTATGATTTCTTTGTATTACAGTTATTGTACCTTTCCAGGTTATTCTTACTTAAGAAGGAAGAGTAGATTAATGCCCAGTCAATCCTAATAGCAGCTTGACTCCACTTTCATATTGCTGTGGTGATGATGACGATGATGATGATGATGATGATGATGACGTCCACGATGATAACAATGATAACAATAGAGATGAGGAAGAGGAGGATGACAACGACAATGACGATGATGATGATGATGATGATGCCCCAGATTTCCCTTGGCAAACTCACAGAAGGAGCTCATGGTATCTGGTGAAGAATCAGTCTCTGGAGCCACACTGCCTACACTGTAACCCTGGTCATGTCCCTCTCCACTGCTATGCCTGGTCGAGGTGTACTAAGTTTTGCTATTTCAGGATCTCCTGGACAAATTGGTGGTGGTGGTGGTGGCAGGATCAGCCTTACAGAGCTATCGTAAGCATTCAATGAACCGGTGTCTGTAAAATACTTAAGAGCATGGTACACGATCTCAGTGGAATGCAAGCTAACTACGCGCTACTTTTGTGGGTATTAAATCATTTCTCTGCTTTGGAAAAATCACTTAGGGGACTATCCATCAACCCCCCATCCCGTTGTCTAAGAACTGCTCCCACAGCTGACCCCAGGATTAAAACCTTCTAGCCGCTCCCTCCCACAGGTAAGGCCATAATGATTCTGTCTGTTCCTTCCCTTTACAGCCCCGGAGACACCCTGAGGGCTGACATTTTTCAAGCCTCCATCTTTAGGTCCCCTATGGATTTCAAGAACTACTTCACGGACTTGCAATAAGAGCTCTGTTTTCTTAAGTCAGCCAGCATCTGTATCAGTTGTTTGCGATCAGAGAACCCTGAGCTCTGGTGATACAAGGGTTCATTGTGGGCCTCATCTGTGAAGGCCTCGGCCAGTCACAGGGTGGGGGACAGCTTTGCTTCTACTTCTGAAATTGAGGAGGAGACTATAGAACCAAATAGTTGTCGTTTGTATTCGTCAGGGTTGTCCCCACTGTTGGTAATTTCTCTTCTTCTTTAGAATGCTTTAATCTTTGACTCTGACTTTGTCTGCCCTATCATTAAAAGGTGGTATCTGTGTTTATGTACTACTGCACAGAAAAGTTTCTGATTTCTACCCAAAGAGAACTCTAATGTCACTTGCCATCAGAGTTTGGACCCATGAGTGTCCACCTGAGACTGAAGTGACTGTAACTGAATGGAGTGCTAGGCTGACCCGCTCACTTCAACTGCTAGGAAAGTGAGCCTTGCTTTCTTCTTCACCTCCAAGACAGAATAGTTCCCAGAGTTAAGACTACCTCCCCCCGCCCTTGTGTTGGGCCCAAGACCAGGATCCAAACTCTTGATCTGATGCATATGTTCATTGGCAGATGCTCTACCACTTGAGCCAGGCCTTCAACCCTAAGACTACTCTTATGTTAATAACTTAAAGAATGTTAAGAGAGGCTGGGAAGGTGGCTCAATGGTAGAGCACTTGCCTTGCATGCCTGAGGCCCTGGGTTCAATTCCTTAGCACCACATAAGCAAACAAAAAAAAGCCAGAAGTGGCGCTGTGGCTCAAGTGGTAGAGCGCTAGCCTTGAGCTGAAGAGCTGAGGAACAGTGCCCAGGTCCAGAGTTCAGGCCCCATGACCAGACCCCTCTCCCCAAAAAAAGAATATTAAGAGATTATTTGTGATGGAGAAGTTGAGATTGATGATCAAACTTTTTCTTTTGGAAAAAGTCCTCAAAAAGGAAGATGATAGAGTATTGGTGGGAAGGCAGAGATAGGCTGTATATTCATTTTCTGTGTATATTATAATTCACAAATAGCTTGGAACTTAATGGCTTAAATGATGTAAATTTGTCACTTTATTTCAATGTTGCCAAGTTCCATTTGTGGGGTCATTAGTCTGCCAGTGTTCTGGTGTAGAATATTGAGGGTTTACTGAGGAAAAGGGAACTCAAAGTGATTCACACTCCCCAGTATTCCACAGAGGTGCATCTAGGTATCTAGACAGCCAAAGTGTCCCTCGATAATTACACACACACAGAATTGAAATCTATGCCTCAATTCATAAGTGACTGTAGAGTTGTAGAGTTTGATTTGTTGGCATATGGACAGTCAAGCAGATACATTCCCAACTATTATGCTCTGTATGCTCTATACAATGAGAAGAATTGCTATCATTGAAAGATATATATATATATATATATGTATATATATATATATATACACATAGAGAGAGAGAGAAAGGGAAATGTAATGAATGTTCATCAATATGTTAATCTTTTGTCCCTATGTATTATGATGTGGGTAATTTTTATACTTTTAGCAATTATTTTAAGGTTTTAATAATTTTTCTTCCATATGCAATACAAGTTTTAATGACAGAAAAGGTGAGAGAATAGAAACACTTAGTGTGTGTGTGTGTGTGTGTGTGTGTGTGTGTGTGTGCCAGTCCTGGGGCTTGAACTCAGAGCCTGGGTGCTGAGCTTTTGTGTACAAAGCTAGCACCCTACCACTTTTGTCACTTCTCTACTTCTGGCTTTTTTGGTGTTTAATTGGAGGTAAGAGTTTCACAGACTTTCCTGCCCGGGATGACTTTGAACCGCCATCCTCAGATCTCAGCCTCTTGAGTAGCTAGGATTACATGCGTGAACCACCAATACCCAGCTAGAAGCACTTTTTTTTAACATCTGTAAAGTACACAGAAAGTTGGATTGCTCTGTATTGAGAGTCCTGGCATTGGGGAAAGAATGTGGGAATGGATGGGAAGGTGGTAGAAGAAGAGTATAGCAAAGATAAGACATAGTATCGAGAGAGCCTTTGGAAAAGGTTTAACAATGTCCGCTAGAAATAGAAAATAGATTCCAGAATGAGTTGATGGACTTGGGAGTCGAAAGAAGGCGAATCAGATGCTAACTGAGGACAGATGAAGGAGACCTGAGTTAGAAGCAATGCTTGCGTGTTGAGCTAGTAGACAGAGTTTGTACTTGATACGACCTTACCCCGATGCTCGAAAGTGAGGGCAGAAAAAGAATTTAGTGTTACATTTTTGTATTTTCCCCTGTGTGTGTTGATGGACAAATCACAGGGGTGAGAACAAGTGTGAGGAGAAAGTAGAGAAGTGTGTGGCCTACACAAACAACATGTGTGTGCTAATGAACCAAACAAAACTGAGGAGAATCAGCCTTCAGTGATATGCACGAGCTGTGATCAATGGCCATGCCCACAGATGTCTCCCTGCTCTAGCTGACAGGGGGGAAAACATTTTAGTAGTTTAATGGGCTTGGAATGTCAGCTTCTGCTCCATGATTCCATACCATAGTTGTGTACACCGTTATCTGTTTATTCATGTTCAGAGAGTATGGAACCATACGAAAACGCCAGACAGAGAAGAAGTTTTCTTTTTTTTTTTGGTCCGGTCGTGGGGCCTGAACTCTGGGCCTGGGCGCTATCCCTCAGCTCTTCAGCTCAAGGCTAGTGCTCTACCACTTGAGCCACAGCGCCACTTCCGGCTTTTTTCTTATGTGGTGCTGAGGAATTGAACCCAGGGCCTCAGGCATGCAAGGCAAGCGCTCTACCACTGAGCCACCTTCCCAGCCCCCAGAGAAGAGGTTTTGAATGAAGATGATTCTAGGGAAGGCAGTACTATTTTATTATGTTATGCTCACCAATCAACTGCACACACATAGACACACACACACACACAGCAGAACAGATTGAAAGCAAGAGTCTGAACACTTGGAGTGTCATTGATCCTAAATTCTCTGGTCATTAGACTCACCTAGCAGGAAGTCAGAGTGAGAGGGACAATGCTGTGTAGTTATGCAATGTTATTTTTTCTTTAGGGGGGGGTGGGGCACCAATGATCCATTGGCCTCTTCTCTTTTAAGAGGTGTGACGAGACTATATCATAAGTCACTGTACATGGAAACAGGTTCACTGCTTCATGTGATGATGTTACTGCATAGCCATCACAGGAAGCACAGCATCACTGAGGATTAGCTACCGCAGACCCTCTCTGTACCATCAGGAGCTATCACTTTTATTTCCTTCCTTTTCTCCCACCTAAATCTCTTCTATTTCAATCAGCTCTACTGTGTCACGCTGGCCTGGAACATATGCAAATTGCGGTAGTATACACAAATCCTAGTCATCCTCATGCTTTTCTTCTTCCTATACTTATCAAAGGTGTAATTATGCATGTATTTGAGTGGTTACTTCATTAACATGTAGCCACCACATTAGATTACAGGTTGCACAAGGTCCTAATGGTCTCTTTGACCACAATTGTATCTCATGCATCAACACGGTGCCAAGTCCTTTGTAGAAGTTCAACGAATGCTTGTTGAATAGTGCAAAGCATGTGAGAGCAAATGGCTGATCAGAGCTTCTGCATACTGTGGCATGGAGAAAATGATCTAACTCAAGATACTTCTTCCCTTTTTCCCAAGGAGGACTGCTCTATCAAGAGATTATACCTTCATAACAACACAGGACAACTCTTCTTTGTAGAGATAAAGCATTTTAGGTCAGAGCAGTTTAGTTACTTGTTTGTGCATCCCAGAGACTCGCTGCTGAACCCATTTAATCAAGCATTGTGATTGAATCAGGAATGGGTTTGGCAGAAAATCAGGCTCCACACTCCATTCATTGGATCCTGATGTTTCTGGCACAACATTCACGAAGAATTACATCGTGTGACTTCTTTTTTGATCTCATAGGCTAAGAAATTAATCTCAACAGTTTGAGTAGATGATAGCTACATGAACCCTAGTTGGAGAAGTGTATTAGGAAAAGAGTTGGATTTGGAACAAATAACCTCCTCCTTAATCCCTGAAGCCAAGTGACCATCAAGCGATACATCTTCCATGATTAAACATTTTGGGCTACAGCCTATAAACCTTCTCTTCTGCCTCCTGCTCCTGCTTTCCATAGCGATTCGGTGCTGCTTCAATGAAAATGTAAGCCTCTCTGATCATAGTTGTTGCAACTGGACAGGCATCTTCAGAATCATTGCTGCTATTCTCATGTGAGAGACACCAACACGTCCCTCCATCCTGCCCCTTGAACCCCATCAGGTTCTGCGGATGCTGCGAGGTCAGCCTTGAGCCGTGGCTGACACAGCACTGTCAGCAATGCCGCTTTGCTATGGCTGGGCCGTGATTCATGTTTCAGGGGATTTGTAAAATCAGGGTCTGTCCACAAATGATAGAAAATCCTCACAGAGTAACACAGGCTCCGGGGCCTCACATGTTTCCCTCTCCAAGGGAATTGTGAGCAGAGGTTTGATAAAAAATGAATCATACAGATAGACAGAGAGATCATTGGTAAACCCAGGGAGCCGCTGGACAAATCCCACTGTAACTTTCCTGATTAATCCCTTAACTTGTCCTAGAGATTGCTAGTGCTCTCTACGTGCAGTGAGACACTGCATGCTCATCCGGCTCGGCTCCCTGAAGAGGTCTGTGCTGCGCCCGTGGATGAAGCCTGACCAAGAATTCCTTGTTATTCATTGGTGTGACTCTTTTTATGCCACTCCCATTGTTTATTGGAGGATGGATAGAATTTTCCAGAACATTAACTACAGATCCATAAAGCTTAATTTAAGGAGTCAAGATCTACAATAAATACACATAATTCTTGGTGATTTGGTGGCTTAATGTCCTAGGATTTGAGTCACCGTATTGCTAGTGACACTCCCAATGAAGGCTTACACGCTCATCATCTGACTCGCTGTAGGCATTCCAAAAGGGGTGGAGAACAGACACGATCCGTGGGATATTGTTACATTATTCTTTTCATCTATATTATTCTTTTAATCACCCTCACCTCCCTGCAGTGCATCTGCAGTGTCCCCTAAGAGCTAGAGTCTTGGAAGGGATGACCAGAAGAACACGGAAGTGAGGAGAACTGCACATCTAAGACTTGTGTGCACAGCCCATTTGTCGTTACAGTGACGTGATGAGATGATGCTGAAACTTGACAATGGGCCTACCTATTAGAATCGCTCCACTTATCTCTCCAGGAAGACGACAGAGGGCAGAAGGCATAAAAGTGGCAGGGAGCAGGCACGGGGGATGGCAGTGCAGATGGTAGGCGGGAGGCGTGTGGAAGGGAGGGTGGAGATGAGGATGGAGGGTGGGATCAGCCAGCCTGGTGAGCTTGGTGCTGAGGTGGGTTGCAGTGACGGTGTGAGGTGGCTGTGGTGGTGGGGATTTGGGGTGGTGAGGGGGGGTGGAGTTGGGTGCAATTGTGGAGTGTGCTGTACTGCAGGAAGTGACTGATGGCCACCATGAAGGGTCTGGGACAGTACTGAGAAGCAGGTCCCAACTTAGTGACACTTAATGACAAAGGAGCATCTATGTGCTTGCAGTAAGAAGGCGGCAGAGATGCTCCCGTCACCCAAGGGCTATTTGCCCTGTCCCAGGACCTCATCTCCCAGCACTGTCCGGACTTGAGCTAAATCTCCTCCTGTTTGGAGTCAGACACACCATCATTTTTTCAGTAAATGTTCTCAAATACTATTTGGTATGGCTTCAGCCAAGCGTAAACCTTAACTGTGAGTAAAGAAAACCTTTATTTGATACTACAATGTTCCTTCCTGTTGTATTTATTCGTTGTTGGGTGATTCCCCGGGGAAAGAAAGGGAGCTTTCGAAGTGCAATTAACTCCTTGCCAAGATATTTTCAGAGGTCTTACAAAAATGACCTAAGTTCTTTGTCCATTTAGGAAACAAAAAAAAACAGTGTTTAATTCAAAATGTGCAGGTTGACACCAAAGAAAGTGCTCCCGATGGATAACGAAGTGGTGTTGGCTCCATCTGTCGCTGCACTCAAACAAGGAATGGGTTGTGTTTCATTCTAGGAAGGAACAAAAAGCGTGTTCCTTACAGGGTGAAACTCGGTCTTCCTGCCCGGGTCTCTTCTCATTTTACCAATGATGTGACATCTCTGCTTTTTTCTAATCTCCCTTGCTTCATGCAGGTCCTTCAAAGAGAAAAATCGATGCCTCATAAAACAGTGTTTGCTAGCAATTGTCATTTGAATGACTACAACCAAAGAATCAAAGCTTATTTGCTCTTTTGGTGTCTCCTGTGTAACCCCTGGCTGTGTGCATGAGGTTGTGCTGATGTATGTCCAGCAGTAACATCTGGCTGTCTGGCAGCCTGCTCTGCTAACTGTGCTGACCTACAGATGGCTCTGGAATTGTCCAGAAAACACTCCATGGGTTGACTGGAATATGTGGAAGCCATTGGGTGAGCATTCATCCTCCAGAGAACTATGTTTCTGTCAGTCACATTTCTTTCTGGGGAATTTGCTGTGCTTCTCTGTCTCTTTGAAATGAATAAGGAAACTCTTTATTAAAGATTGGGATTTATATGGCCTCAGAGTATTTTCGATGCTATATTTTGGATGGTAGAGGAGCTATGCCATTGGTTGAATTATCTTAAAATACTGATTTTCCTCTCATTTAGTTTCAAACTGTTACATATCCAATAAAAGGGAAGGTGAGAGCATTTTCTTTCAGAGGGTGGTGAGGTGGAAGCGTGTATAAAGTGATCATTGGTAGATCTTAAATTTTAGAGATTCATGTTAAGGTTTTCAGGGGAAAAAGTTATTGATGGAAAAATAAAATAGGGCTCAAATCTTCCAGAAAGCAGTCAAATAAATAAAGGATGGAAGAGAAAAGTAGTTGAGCTGTTAGGCCAGATATGAAAATAGAAGTCTGAATTAGGGGCTAAGAAGGTGGCTCAGTGGTAGAGCGCTTGCCTTGCATGCATGAGGCCCAAGTTTCAATTCCTCAGCACCACATAAACAGAAAAAGCTGGAAGTGGTGCTATGGCCCAAGTGGTAGAGTGCTAGCCTTGAGCTGAAGAACTGAGGGATGTCGCCCAGGCCCAGAGTCCAAGCCCCATGAGCAACAACAACAACAAAAAAAGGTTGAATTAGGAGAAAGATGATTGAAATATGAAGCTAAGTTGAAGTGAGAGAATATACAATGATGAAGCTTTGCGAAAATGAAACTTGGGTTTTGTTGTTGTTATTACTGAAATCAAAACCAACCATTTATATACTTCCCCCTAGAGCTCTCTCCTGCCCTCCTTGGTTTAATTTAATTTTAATCTAATTCTTCTATATGTCTGCTACATTTCTAGGACAAGAGACAATGGCTTTGTCCTTTCATGCACAGCATGAGGAACTGACTGGGGCATAGGAGGTTGGCTTGTAGCTGAAGTCTTGGCTATCCACAGCCACAAGAAGTTCCATTCACAGAAGACACACTGTTTCTTGAGTTCACATTTCAACATGGCTTCTTTCTTCTTACATTCAACTAGGAACTTGGGATGGACCGTAGTGGTTCCGTTTTTTTCCAATGCGGTGTTGTTCTTTAAATTATTTTTTATCACCTTTAAATAGTTGTACAAAGGAGTTTCCATTTAACAAAGCAGTTTAGGAATACACTCTATCTCAATCAAGTCACTCCTTTCAACATTCTCCCTCATCCTTCCCCTATCCACCCTTTTTCTCACTCTTCTTAATTTTGTAGGATATACATTGGATTCTTGACTGCATTGGCCCCCTCTTCTCTTCATTTGTCTACTCCTGTCCCCTTGACCCTTTTCAAGTCCCCACTTCCTGGTGTCCACCCTATGACCCAGCAATTCCACTCCTGGGCATTTTCCCAAAAGATTGTGAACCAGGATATGGTAAAGCCACCAATACACTCATGTGTATTGCAGCACTACTCACCAGCGCCCCTCAATGGATGAACAGATGAAGAAAATGTGTATCTACACAATGAATTTTTACTCATCCATTAGAAAGAATGATATTGTAACATTTGTAAAGAAATAGAAAAACCTGGAAGTGAAGAAGTCAGACAACAGAAAGACAAAGGATGCATGTTTTCCCTTCTATGTAGAAGCTAGATTTAGCTTGTAAATGTACCAGTAAACATGCAAGTATATAAAAATGTATTAATGGAAATATGGTAGAGCCAAGGAAGATCTCAAATAGTATAATTCCCGAGAAAGGCAAAGTCAAAGGTGAGCAACACGGAAATTGGGTATAAAACAAACAGAAAAACATATGAAATAGATACTTGAAAAATGAGAATGATACTTGAAAAAGTGATGTGGGAAGCTAAGAAGAGAGAGACATCAGATAAGAAAGACACACAGTTAAAGTAAGGTTAGCAAATTCATATAAATTGAACACTGGAATATAGTGAATCACAATTTTTCCCCAGAAGGCAAATTCACATCTTGTTTCTGAGAAGAAAATTGACAGCAATGATATCCACGTATACAATTCTTCCCCGCAGTGAGTGGTTTTCTCCCCAGTTCAGTTGGAAGCGAGAACATCCACATGCATGTTTTGAACTTTGACTCTCTGGAAGTTCTATTGCCTATGATTACTCAGACCTGAAGATAGCAAATGAAAAGTTTCCAGAGTAAACAAGTCAGAGTTGTACATTGCATCAGTCTCCTGTCGTGTGAGGATGCTTGCTTCATCTGGTTCCATCATACTTAGAGTGTGAATCATGCCTTCTCCTGCACAGCAATGCGGAGTACTACCGGACCATGACCACTCAGTAGTTGCAGTAGTTTGAACTGTGTGCCCCTGAAAACTCATGTGGAGTTTTGCTCCCCAAAGTAAGTGTTGAGGTGGGTGTTTGGAGCTCTTGAGAGCCATTTGGATCACTGAACTACCTCCATCAGAAGGGATTAACACCCACCTTGAAAGAATCAGTAGGATGTCATAGGACTGGATCCAATACAATGGAAGTAGAATGTTGAACTGGGGCTTTGTTGTCTTTGCAAACATTCCCATCCCCTTCCATCTCTCTGCCATAGTGTGATGTAGTCAGAGATACCTGGCTGGATGCTGATAATGTGCTGTTTGGATTACTCAGTCATTGAAACTGTGAGCCAAAAAACCTTCTATTCTTTATACATTATCCAGCACCAGATGTTATAGCAACACAAGACAGAGTACCACAGCAGCTGCCCCAGCTCTCGGGCCAACTTCCATGCCTTCCCTGTCCTGCATTCAGTGACCCTTACTTTTTACCTAATAATGGTCCCCGAAAGCAAGGGTGGCGATGCCGACATTTGGCTTTGCCAAATAGAAGAAGTAAAGTGTTTTCTTTAAAGGAACAGTAAAAGCTCTTGACTTAATAAGGAAAGAAAAAATTGGGGGGGGGTGTATGGCACAATCAAATATGAATGAGAGAAAGAGGGAGAATGACAGAGAAACAGACCATATTCACATAACCTTTATTACAGTATTTTTATAATTATCCTATTTTATTATATTATGGTTAAACAATGTGCCTAATATAAAAATTAACATATGCATGTATGTATATGAAAAAGCATGGTGGATACATAGGCTTTGCACTCTTTGTAGTTGCAAATATGCACCAGGGTCTTGGAATGTGTCTTTTGTGGATAAACCAGGACTACCATAAAATGCTTTCTTGGAATCATGTAGAATGGGAAAGAGTATAAAGTATGATTTACTTCATTAATAGATTTGACATTGATCTTCATTATGCTATCCTAGTAGGATAATATGGGGAATCATGTACAATGGGAAAGAAAATGAAGTTTGGCTTACTGCATTTAAAGATTTACAACACTGATATTCATTATTATAATAAGAGAGCCCGTGTTTATACTGAGCTTGCTGTGTGCCAGGCGCTGTCAAAACCAAGTTTAATTCATTGTCTCGATCAAGCCTCACTCACAAACCTCTTGCAGCCTTCCCATTTTATGGATGGGGAAACTGAGGCAAAGAAAGGTTGCGTAACTTGCCTACGACATAAAAATGGCACAGGAGCAAGCCAAGATTCTAAACGCAGGCAATTCAGATTCAAGGTGTTTCCTAAGACTTCCTGGTAGAAGTGCTAAGGATTATTCTCATTTACAGTCCAGCCAGATTGAATAAAAAGCCCTGAGTATCATAAACCTGTAGACAGAAGGGAGAAAATAGAGGCTTGCTCATAAACCAGCTGTGCAGAGGGCTGGACTCCAGCTTCTCATCACGGTGTTCAGACCAAAGAATGCTGGCTACCGCCTGGGCCAGCTGGCTGTCCACAGAGATTGCGCTCCTGGAAATCCTGAGTTGTCTGTTCGGGACTCCAGTGAATAGACTTTGGATTAACAGAAGAGCTGTCTCATCCGCCAGATTTTAGTTCCCCTGTAGTGTTGGTTTATTTGTTGTTGTTTTTTAAGCTTGCTAACTGCAACACATGACAGATGCAGCTTCAGATGAGGCTTGTGATTCCTGTCTCCTGGAGTTATTAAGAGACTCCAGTCAAATAATTGATACGAAGCAGTTGGCACAAAGCTTGGCCCGAGCTCACAACTCAAAATCTAGGGGATGTTCACGGCCTCTTTCCCAGGGTTCATAGGATGGGGGCCTCTTTCCCCTTCCAATATACATTCTCATCATCACTCATGATCATGTAGACACAGAGCAGACTCCCTTGCAGGAAGTTGACAGCACACAATCTTGTAATCAATGCAGATGTGTAGGTCTCCAGACACACCTAGCTTGCTTGAAAGCCGTGATACTCTTCCCAAAATTCTGAGACTGCTCCCCCTCCCTCCCCTGCACCCTGCAGCCTACAATCCTGGAAGGACAATGAAGCAAACAGTTTGCTCAGGAATGCCCTCTCTCCCTCCTCCTGGCAGTCACCCCGGGCAGACAGAAGAAACTCCTCTTCCTTCCAAGAACTTGTGACCAGACACTTGACCGTGTGAGGCAGGCTGATGTGGCCGGTCAGCAGCGTTCCTGCTGTGTGCTGAAGGACAGAGGCCGCATCTCACATTCTTCAGACTTTGGCCCAGTTCACTCAGGCCAGTCGGGGGCAGAGGGAAAGCCGAGAGGTACTCATGAGATTCAAACCGCACAGAAGTGTCTGCTAACTTCAGATCTAGTTAGCTATTCCTCTGCGTCCTCAGATTCTCTTCGCCTCTTCATGAAGAGACATCACTTTTCTCCTTTTCCCCCTCTTTAAAATCCGGCCATCATTCCTCTAGTATGTCTATAAAGAGGGTGACAAAGACACCCTGACAAAGCCAGGGGAGCTTGTATAACTTAAATAATAACCAGGATCCATTCAACACAAGGTGAAATTCGGAGGCAAACATGAAGTAAAGTGGGCTCTTTGGCAAACGCTATGGCTTAAGAACCAGGGAAGATTCCAGATCCCACCTTATTAAAACAAGAATTTCAACTCCATCTAATTCCACTCAGTCAGTAACCCTGTTCTGGAAGTTTTCTTAATGGCTTGAGTATGGGTACAATTTATTCCTGGTTCAGAATGTGGGTTGCAAGGCTTAAAATAAAATATGTATTACTGCTTTGTTGATAATGTGCTATGTTCTAGAATTACCCACCCAAAGACTTGGACTTGATGAAAAGGAATTAGCCTTACTGCTTTAAGGAAGGATTGGGTCTCTGACTCCACAATGAAGAATAACAGCCCTGTGTTTTCTGTATTTCCAAAATGCAGCATCTGTCTATAACCTTATCTGGACGAGGACCAGAGGGTTCTGGGAAGAATATTAACCTGAATTTGTTGCAGTCTTGTTTCCCAAACTGCTTTATAAACACTTCCCCATATGTGCTGCCAGAGATTTGCATTTAATGAATCATCCAAATCTTTTTGCCATATATCCTGTGTGGCTGTTGATGATGGTGTACATGATCCCAATACATAAGGAGAAATGAGAGTAATGCCTATATTGCAAAGTGAAAGTACCTCTTAAAATAATCTCTTAGAATGTTCATTTTCATTTTTATAGACTATCAAGCACAAGATGGCAGAGAATTATGATCAACCATATTGCCTGGTAAATTCCTAACAAGCATTTTATTTACTTGTCTTTGGCTTGATTAAGCAGAAGAGGAAAAGCAAACCATTGCCTAGTAAATATATATATATATAAATATATATATATATATATATTAATTTAGCCTGGTACTGGTGGCTTACACCTGTAATTCTAGCAATTCAGGAGACTGAGATCTGAGGATCTCTATTTGAAGACAGTGGGGGCAGGAAAGTCCAGGAGACTCTTATCTCTAATTAGCCACCAAAAAGCTGGAAGTAGATCTACAGATCAAGTGGTAGAGCTTTAGCCTT
This sequence comes from Dipodomys ordii, assembly GCF_000151885.1. Lineage (NCBI taxonomy): Eukaryota > Metazoa > Chordata > Mammalia > Rodentia > Heteromyidae > Dipodomys > Dipodomys ordii. Next base: position 10,376,924 of record NW_012267243.1, on the reverse strand, counting down.
GAGCAAAAACAATCTCAGGGACAACATCCAGGCCCTGAGTTCAAACCCCAGGACCAGAAAGCAAAATTAGTTCATGGTTCTTTACATTTTTAATGTAATTTGAATTTTGTGAAGACATTTGCCATACAGAATAGAAGTATAGAACAGATTTTAGACTCTAACATGGCCAATTTCATGTTCTAGTTCTAGTTCTGAAAAGTTACATGAACAGAGAAAATTATTAGACAACCTCACAACCTCAGTTTCCCTATCTGTAGCATGAAAAGTGGCAGCTCTCTACTTGTTTTGGCTACTGGAAAAGTAAAATAAGAATGGTATGGAGCCAGGCACTGATGGCTCAAGCTTATAATCCTAGCTACTCAGGAAGCTGAGATCTGAGAATTATAGTTCAAAGCCAGCCCCAGCAATGAAGTCCATAAGACTCTTAACCCCAATTTATCACACACACACACACACACACACACACACACAAGTTAGTGTGTGTGAGGCTCACTAACCTTCTGACTGTGGCATATACTAAGGATATATTCCCAAGCATTTGGGAAGGCTACTGTTACAGCTTAGGGAAATCAGAGATGCTTGAAATGGAAAGAAAGAAATCCTTACAAGGGACTGTGAGGATGTGGTCAAGGAATGGGGCCATGTAGCCACCCACTAGGACTAGGATCTTTGTGAGGTGATTAGGCCATCATCCCTCCTGAGAACAGCTCTCATGGATAGATGAGTACCTTCATAACAGAGGACCCAGGGAGGTATGTAAGCCATTCCACCATTAGAAGACATGGAGGAAGCACTCTCTTTCTCAGGAGGCTCTGAGAAATCTTTCTGTTGTTTGAAAGTTACTCAGTTTAAAGTATTTTGTAATAATAGCTAAAGTGGACTACAACAGGATTCTTATTCTCCAACCCTACCACGAGGGCTTCCTAAATTGTATTCTAGAAGCTACTATTACAAATAGCATTACTTGCTCTCCAATTCGATCTTAAGCGTTCTGTTCGATAACTACCTGCAGTGTTCCCATAACGAACATTCACTAAACAACAACAAATACGACGCTTCCCCAGCTCCACCAGAGCACTGTCCTGACCTTAACAAATGCTCGGCAACTTCCACCTCCCATCCCTCACTCTTTTCCGTTTCAGATTCCATTTGTGTTGCATGTAACCCCAACGATCTTTTCTTCATGCCCATCTGATGTAACTTGGAAAAGCTTGCGAGCTTTACCTGAAGAGTGTGCCCAAAGAAAATCAGACAGCCTTGTGGACTGCCCTTGGTGAGCCTGCCTTTCACGTGGACTCTTCCAATGGTACTTCAGCCCCTTTCTGTTGTCTTCTCCTGCCCGTGACTCTCAACACTTCTAGGAGGAATCCCTTGAATGTAATCAGCACAGTCGTGGTTCTGGGGCCTCTATTGCTATTTCTTCTGTTTGAAATGATATTAGGCACATGCCGGCCTTCCCTCCCCACCCTTATTCACTTGCATGCCTGCCCAGATAACACACAAGTCTCTTTTTACTAATCTATCTTAAATAATCACTCTTGGCTCCTCTTTTCCTCTGTACTTTTTAATCCATAAGATTTACTATGAAAATCGTACTATTTCTAGCTTGCTTTGCTAGAACCTAGTCTACACAGAACAGTGCTGTTATATTCATTATTACCTTTCAGTAGTTAGGCGTGGAAGATGCTAGGGGTGAAAAAGTTTGAGTACATGGAAGAGAACATGAAATTGCTGGGCTCCGGATAGCTATAGCCCTGACGTTCATAATTCTGAGGAGGCACACATACTCATTCATCTATAAAGAAAACTAGATTTGTAGAAGTGCAATTTGCTAAATTAATTTCCACAGTCCTTTCATACATAAAAAGAAAAATTAATGCCATCTGTTTGCATTTACTGTGCAGACATAAAAGAATGTATGAAAATATCTTTGGGACAATTTGAGAAAAGCACATATTAAGTTTGGAAACACCTTTTAAAAAATATTGCTACCAACCTGCAAGCCCAAAATAGTATTGATATTTTATTTATCCCTGAACCCCTCCTAATCCCTTTACTCTCTTCCCAGAAATAATCCATAGTATTACTTTGTTATATTTCTTCCTAAACATCTCATTATCTTTGGTGAATTTACACACACACACACACACACATTTCTTTTTTAAAATTTTATAAAATTTAAGCTGGGCACCAGTGACTCATTCTAGTAATCCTATCTATCCTGGATCATAGTTTGAAGCCAACCCAGACAGATAATCTCTAATTAATCAGCAAAAAAGCCAGAAGTGGAGGGCTCAAGTGGTAGAGTACTAGCCTTGCATGAAAAATCCAAACAAGAGCACATAACCCTGGTTCAAGCTTTACTAATACTCTCTCTCTCTCTCTCTCTCTCTCTCACACACACACACACACACACACACACACACACACACACACACATGCTTTTTCTTTTCTTTTTGTTTTGGTGCCAGTCCTAATACTTGAACTCAGGGCCTAGGAGTGTCCCTGAGCTTTGGTGCTCAAGGATCGTACTCTACACTTGAGCTGCAGCTCCAATTCTGGGTTTTTCCTGTGTGTGGTTAATTGGAGATGAGAGTCTCACAAAGTTTCCTGCCCAGGTTAGCTTTGAACTGCAATCCTCAGATCATGGCTTCTTGCATTGCTAGGATTATAGGCATGAGTTACTGACGCCCAGCTTTATATATCCTTTTCTAATACATGTTTAGTGTAACATTTCATAGGTTGAATACATCATAACTTACTTAACCTATTTATGCTCATAGTACTATTTGTATGCTCTCAAGAAACATAGCCAATTTATAAGATTATTTCTTTGGTGCTTTGTATGTCCCTCCCCCACAGTATAACCCCCGCTTTCAATATATTTGATGTCAGTATAACTTGTGGAGGAGATGGGGAAAAACAAGTCGTTTAAGGATTCAGGTGGACCTGTTGCAACAATGAGAAGTACAAATTGTCATGTCAAAAACGAGCTTTACAACGTCGGTGGGGGGGAAGGGGGGAAGGATTGGGTGGGGAGGGAGGGGGGAGTCTGGGAAGGGAGGTGAAGGGTAAACAAAGGAGGAGGCTGCAATGCTTGGTAAGAAATGTATGCTTTATCTTGCCCATGTAATTGTAACCCCTCTGTACAGTATGTTCACAAATAAATAAAATTTAAAAAAAAGAAACCTAGCCAACATTTTTGATTCATCATATTTACTTCTATTGCTAACATGTCGGCTCTTTCTCTGAAAGTGACTACATAGAAAGAAGGAAGTAGCAGTAAAGGATGAAGCCCTGGCTTTTCTTTGCAGGCATGTTAGCTCCCGCATCCCCTGAAGAATGGACACTGGCAAACAATTCCAGTGCAGTGGTGACACTGTACAAATAAAAACACCCACGAGATTACAGCGGAGGAAGCATTTTTTTCCACTTTGATAAATAGGAAATTTTCAGAGATGTGAAATTTGATCTATAACTTTTGAATTCATGGGGTGAGATGGATTCAAAGGAAAGTGTTTGAACGGCATGGGAAGATGTTAGGAAAGGGAGATCATGTTTCTCACAGTCTCAACTTGAGCACAGGCTAAAGAAGGTACCAAGGCCTTTCTGGTGGACCACTAAGGGAGACTGTAAGAGAAGAAGAAAGAGGGAAAGGAAGGAAAGGAGAGCAGAGGAGAGGAGAGGAGAGCAGAGGAGAGGAGAGGAGAGGAGAGGAGAGGAGAGGGGAAGGAGAGGGGAAGGAGGGGAGGGGAGGGGCCGGGAGGGGAGGTAAAGGAGAAAGGAGGAGAGGGGAAGAGAAAGGGGAGAGGAAGGATGGGGAAGGAGGGAAAATAAGAGAAAAGGGAGGGGAGGAGGAGGAGAGGAATTGGAGGGGATATGAAAAGAAGACAAGAAAAGAAAAAGAAGAGAGAGAAGAGAGTAGAAGGTGAATGGACTCGGGCAGAACAAAGAGAAAGATTGAGGGGAGAAGGCAGTTTGTTTACTTAGGCTTCACTCTGGGTTCTTTATGCCAAGGCCTTTTCCTATAGGTGAAGAGGATATTTTTTTTTGGGGGGGGTCTGGTCGTGGGGCCTGAACTCTGGGCCTGGGCACTGTCCCTCAGCTCTTCAGCTCAAGGCTAGCGCTCTATCACTTGAGCCATAGCGCCACTTCCGACTTTTTTCTTTTTGCTTATGTGGTGCTGAGGAATCGAACCCAGGGCCTCAGGCATGCAAGGCAAGCGCTCTACCACTGAGCCACCTTCCCAGCCCCGTGAAGAGGATATTTTAACCTTATAGAGGTCACTGTCTTATTCATACTGTATATCTTATTGTATCTTGAACATATGTTTTTAAGTCTCAAGAATATGTAACAAATAGGAAGATTGTGGACATTAGATACAAATTTGAATTCAAAGATAGATTCTTCTAACTTTTGCCAGTAAGGCCTGGGGAAATTACTTTATGAGCTCAAGGTTCCTTGTCTGACTGAAAGAGCTTATAACTTCTGCACCATTGTGAGCAATATATATATATATATATATATATATCATATACACAAATATATATCATATATACTGATATATATATACATCATTACATATATATCATATATATGTACAACATCTGCTATATAATCAGTATCTAATTGTAATATTCCTTTATTACTTGATAAATATTTTGAAAATGAAAAATTTATAAACCCATCAGGGAAGATAACTCTTTGTAGAGTTGTTTTCAATTTCAACACATTGTACGCAAAGTCAAGTTGAGTTTGCAGACTGGCATTTGGCCATCTGTATTCTTTCCAGTCTCTTTCCAGTTTTTTTTTAATTTTGCTCATATGTCAATAAGAGATAGCTTTTGTGGCTTGTACCTTAGGTATTAGCAAGGGTGAATGTGGAGGAATTCAGAGGCCTTTCCAGCTTTCCAGCTGCTTGTGGCTGCAGAGAGACAGAAAACAAGAAGCATCTTTCTCTGATGAACACAGAAATGAACAAGCTTTATATTATTTTGGGGGGGGAACATAACTACCTTTATTTAATGGTTATCTGTTTCAATGGTTCTTTTTTTGTGAAAATACTGTACAGAGGGTTTACAATTACATGGGCAAGATAATGAGTACATTTCTTATCAAGCATTGTAGCCTCCTCCTTTGTTTCCCCTTCCCATCCCTTCCCATCCTCCCCCTGCCCCCCCCAATCCTCCCCGCTCCCCCGCTCCCTCCCCCTCCCCCCTCCCTCCCGCCCCCCCCACACCACAGTTGTAAAGTTCGTTTTCGACATAACGACTTGTACATCTCATTATTGCACAATGGGTCCACCTGTATCCCTATTTAAACAATTTGTTTTTCAAGCTTTATATTATAAGTCTAAATCTTTTCATAAAATAGCCTTCAGAGGATGCCACAGTTCTAAGAATCCTTGAAAGCTCAATGCTGATGGCTCACACCTATAATCCTAGCTACTGAGGAGGCTGAGATCTTAGGCTAGCAATTTGAAGCCACTGTGGGCATGAAAGTCCATGAGACTCTCAAATCCAATTAAGCCACCAAAAGCCAGAAGTGGAACTGTGATTCAAATGGTAGAGCATCAGACTTAAGAAAGAAAAACAAAGCAAAGCAAAACATGCCAGGCACCAGTGGCTCACACCTGTAATCCTAGCTACTCAGGAGACTGAGATCTGAGGATCATGGTTCAAAGCCAGCCCGGGCAGAAAAGTCCGGGAGACTTGTATTTCCAATAAACCACTAGAAAACCAGAAGTGGGGCTGTGGCTCAAGTGGTAGAGCACTTGCCTTGAGCTGAAGAGCTGAGGGACAGCGCCTAGGCCCAGAGGTCAAGCCCTACCACTGACAAAAAAGAAAAAAGAAAAAAAAAACTCAGGGGAAGTTCCCAGGCCCTGAGTTCAAGTTAGTCCCAGGACCTGCACACACATAAAATGCTTTAATAATTTATAAATATAATAATATGAGAGGTGAGGTGGCTCACACCTGTGATTCTAGCTACTCAGGAGGCTCAGATCTGAGGATTAGTCAGCTGAGAGGGAGATCTGTGAGACTCTTTTCTCCAATTAATCGTCAAAAAACAGGATGTGGAGCTATGGCTTAAGTAGTAGAGTGCTAGCCTTGAGCACAAAACTCAGGGACAGCCCTCAGGTCCTGAGTTCAAGCCTTAGGACCAGCACCAAATAATAATAACAACAACCACAACATGGAACAAAGCTAAAATAAACAAAATACACTAGGCATCCCCTACTTCCCCTAGGAGATGGAGGTTAGATAAGAGTTTCTGCTTTGTCTTTGCCACCTTTCATCTTCTGGATCCATCTTCTGTTCCATGGCAGCTAGAGCTTTTTGTCTTCCTTTAATCCTATGACCTCCCAGAGGAGAAAGATAATAAGGAACTAGTTTTCCTCGCAAGATGGCCAAGTAACAGAGAATAATTCAGAATCTCATCAGCATCCTGTTTCTGAAACCATCCAGAGTGTCTTAGCAACCACTCTATTAACAAGAAAACAAAAAGCCAATTGTAAAAAATAAAATAAAATCTAACAAGAATAGATATAATACCAGTTACTATCTTTTTTTTTCAGGAGTCTTCTATTGACAAAGGACATTCTATAGTTATCAAGGTTGTAGCCTACCTTGAGACCACTCCTTCTATCAAAATAATTATATTCATTCCTATCTCCAACACAAATAATAGAATAATAATACTTTAATCAGAACTAGAATAGGATGACCAATTCTTTTTTTTTATAATTTCACTTCAATATTTTTAATTATCTTACCTACAAAGGAGCTGCCATTTAACAAAACAGTTTATGAATACAATGCATCTTGGTTGATGTCACTCCTTTCAATATTCTTACCCATCCCTCCCCACCCCTCCTCTCGATCTTCTTAATATTGTAGTATAAACATTGAATTTTGACTTCATTCTCCTCCTCTTCTCTTCATTCATCTACCCCTTTCTCCTTGACCCCATTCCAAGAGGGGCCAATTGTAAGTCATGAGCTTGCTCATTCAAGACTCTCCTTGTTTAGTACTGGAAATGCTGTGCCCATAATTCCTTACAGTTGGCACCAGACTGGGTGGCTAGGATGGTTTCTACCATAACAAAGACTTCACAGAGCAGGTTGGACAGCAGTGACAACTTCAACCTCTCTACTTACTAAAAACTCCACAAGTGTTTTAGGGGGAGTATCTTCATAGGAACACTGGGGGAGAGAAGTAGTCATTTTACTTCCATTTTCACGCAGAACATGAAAGTAAAATGCAGGCACCATAGGTATATTGTCAAAATAATAGCTAACTGTAAGATCTGAACCCAGAGGGAGCCTCTCCCCATGTTCAACCACTACGCAATGGTCCTTCTTTGTGATCATGAGTCTCATTCGTTCAAAGCCATCACAGGCAAATCCTACCCACAGTATACTACATTTTACTCTGATTCCACAAGGGAGGAAGCCCTGACCCAGGAGCCAGTGGCTGGACAAGAGGTTTGAGAGGAGACCTAGCTGTTCATGATTAGCTGTTTGCTTACTTTCCCATGCATCCTTGCCCTTGAAGTAAACCATGTGCAACATTCTTCCTCGAACAACACAAGCGCTCGTTTCTAAGACAGAATAGAACCATCATGATTCACTCTAATAATATCCACAGCCCCTCTACTGCCTCCTTAACAAGCCCCAATGAGCATTCCACATTCACTGTGGTTTTGATTATTCTATTTGTGCTTCGTCCCACTGACCCACATAGAGCGTGCACAGCGTCTGCATCACATGGTTCATTATGTAATTGAATTTAGTGTTCACGATGTGTGGAGCCAGGAAAACAGCATTCCATGTGGAGAGCCAGATGAGGCTCCTCTTCTAGTATGGAGTGGGGAAGTTGATGAGTCTGAAGACAGGACCTCCTTTTTCTAGTTTTGATTAAGAAAGATGATTTGCTCTTTGGAATATGGCCTTGGGCCAGAAATCATTGTTGTGAAGCATTTGAAAGGATAAAGACACTGGGAAGAAGAATTCAACAGTGTTCCTGATGTGTTCCGACATACCATCGTTCAGAAAGTGCGATTTGTTCCAAGAGAAAAGAAATCTAATTTCAAATATATAATCTCTAAGCCCCAGGGAAGGACATTAGCAATGGGCCATGGTCAAAGGCCTGACACTACCAGTTCTGTGCCTGTTAAACTAAAGAATGTCAGGACCATTAGAGACAAACTCAGTAGCAGTAACATCAGGAAAAAGGGTGCGGGAGGATATTTTTAGTTCAGATTGATGTGTCTCTAAAGGAACTAGGCAAACGGTTTACATAAATGCTAAATAATAGGACCTTTCTGTAAATAGAACATCAGTGTGATGGTATGTAGTTTGTTCACACAGCTGTGCTAGGGACTGTGTTACAATTACATTAAAGCAAGATGTGTTCCTTCCACTTTGCCGAGACTCATCAATCTAAAGTAGGAATCTCTACACGGACCCAAATTCATTCCTTAGAGGAGAACTGGAGAAAAGTGGGTTCTTGTGAAGATCATGATTTATGAAAAATACAATTAGGCAATATTTTGAACCGGTAAAAAAAATGAATAGAATATAATTTTAACTGCTGAATCAATGTGACAATTGAATTGCCCTGGGCAATACTCATGAAGGAAAATCAGCCAAATCCGTTCATAAGAAGGAGTCATAATGAGGCACCGGGCTACATGGGAAAGCCACTTTTTATAAGAGTAGTAAATTGCACTTCGGTGGACAGAGAGAAATGTAAAATAAATCTTCTTGTTAAATTCCTTTAAACTAATAAACAGGATGTGTGGTGCAGGGTACTGTGAAAGCAGGCAAGCATCCAGAGAAAATAGAAGGGGGGAAATACTGCCCACATGAAACAAAATACAAGCATTTGGCTGGTTAGAAGTAATGTGTTACTCATGTTGGAGCCTAACCTGTAATCGCCAATATGGAGTATTGTCTATCATTATACTAGTGGTACCCCAAACAGAGTGCTTAGAATGCTTGGATAGAATTAATACACCCAAGAGGGGAATTTTAGTATGGAAGACTGTGTGATGGGCTGAAAGAAAAAGATATGGAAGGTCTGTGGCTGGAATCTCATTATATATACTTCAATCCCGCGTTCTTCTTTAAAAGAGTATTTATTAGCCAGGTGCTGGTGGCTCACACCTGTAATCCTAGCTACTCGTGAAATTTGAGGATAGCAGTTCAAAGCTAGCCCAGGCAAGAAAGTCCATGAGTCTCTTATTTCTAATTAACCACCAAAAAGCTAGAGTGGAACTGTGGTTCAAGAGATAGAGCAAGGCCTTGCCCCTGAGTTCAAGCCCCAGGTTGCCATTAAAAAGAAAAAGAAACATTCTCACTATCAATGAATAAAATAGGAAGCTGAGAAAACCTCTAGTATATTTAAATACTTAAAAAATAAAACATTTTCACTTACATATTTACCAAGTGCCAGAGGCTCATGCCTATAATCCTAGCTACTCAGGAGGCTGAGAACTGAGGATCAAGGTTTAAAGCCAGCTTGGACAGGATAGTACGTGAGACTCTTACCTCCAATTAATCACCTCACCCCTCACCCCCAAAAAACCTGCAAGTGGAGCTATAGCTCAAGTGGTAGAGCACTGACCTTAAAGCTCAGGGACAGCACTGAGGCCCTGAGTTCAAGTCCCAGGACCAGTACAGAAAAAGAAACAAGCAAACCAAACCAAACCAAACATAATCTCACTTAAATATTTAGAATATTGAAGAAAATAAGATTATGTTTATTTTTAAATTATGTATAGAATGGTTACAATCCTCCGTTCCATGTTGAGTGTCTGAATTAAACTTTAAATAAAACATTTCAGCATTTTTGGTTTCACAATTTGAGAAATAATACATGTAAGAAGCCCTACTCACAGGAGTGGCAATGTGAGTTTTCTAAACATCAGAATGAGTAACAAGAGCACATAGGAACTTACCAACTGGTTCTGTGCACACACACACACACACACACACACACACACACACACACACACACACACACATCCCTAAATGCATTGCAGCACTATACTCAATAGCCAGGGAATGGAAAACAAACCAAGCATTCACCAGCTAATAAGTAGAGAGGAAAAATGCAGTACATAAACACAAATGACTACTATTCAGTCATAAAAAAAATAACATCCTGTCCCTTGCAACAATGTGGATAGAACTGGCAAATGCTGTGTAATGTGAAGCAAGCCAGGGAGAGAATCACAAGAAGCAAGTGATGTCAGTCATCTGTGGAATCTAAAACAATTGATTCTCTTGGAAATTGAGAGTCTATGAATGATTGCCAGAGGCCAAGGAGAATGAGGGTGAGGGAGGAATCAGAGAAGGTTAGTCAAAATGTATATCCCCAAGATAATAAACTAATAAACTTAAAAGGAAGAAAGACAGCCAGGTGCTGGTGGCTCACACCTGTAATCCTAGCTACTCAGGAGAGTTCAGAGGATTGTGGTTCAAAGCCAGCCTGGGCAGGAAAGTCTGTGAGACTCTTATCTCCAATAAACCACCAAAAACCAGGAAGTGGCATTGTGGCTCAAGTGGTAGAGTGTTCGCTCTGAGCTGAAGAGCTGAGGGACAGCCCCCAGGCCCAGAATTTAAGCCCCATGATCGACCAAAAAAAAAAAAAAAAAAGGAAGGAAGACCTGATTTGTGTCAGTCTGGAGGTTTTCTGTCTATGACCCTTTGATGTTGTTTCTTTGGGGCCTGTTGTGAGGCATGTACCATGGTAGGAGTACATTGTAGAGCAAGATATTTACCCCCATGAGTATCTGGGGAGCAAAAAAGCTGGGCTGGGATCCCAGTTTCTTTCAAAGATCTGCCTTCACTACCTCCTTCCCCGCCTCCAACTCTTGAACACCACTTTCAAGAATGCCATGGTCTGTGGAACAATACTGAATGCATGCACCTTTGCAATATTCAAAATCCAAACACAAGCAGACATACTCAAAGAAAAGCAAGGCATCATGGTGCATACAGTGCATACCCATAAATAACAACCATGTGTTAGAAATTTAAAAGGAAGGCTTTTCCAATCCTTCTACTAAAAGCTGATCATCGTTTGAGAAGGTAAATCTGCATAGCCAGTTTCAACATTGAAAAACATACAAAATGGTATCCATCCATGTAAAGGAAATATTTGTTGATATTTCCTTTGGTTAAAAAGATGTTGAAAAGCTCCTCATATTTTCTTACCATGGTGGAAACATGATTGGGAGCATAGGAAGAAAGGAGGGAGGCGGGGCCGACTCTAGGGACTCCCAGTTATCAGCCCAGTCTTTGATAAGCTTCTAAAACGTCTGAGCCCTGCTTCTACATATGTAGCGTGGAGATACCACTTTGAGCTTTCACAGTTGTGGTGATGTGTTGTGTCAGCTGATAAGCAAGCCCAGGATGTAGGGCTGCGAACAATCAGGACTACCCGCCGTCCCTCGAGGACAGCAGCAGTGATTCAGCACACATGTGGTGCTCGCTGTGTGCATTGGTGCTCATGGTGTTCCCTAGAGCCTGATCTGCTTCAACATTCTCAGTTTATCTAGCTTTCCTACTGCCATTCTGCTACCTTTGACTCTGCCCCATGGTGCAGGCTCTAATGAGGCCGTAGTGACTTCAGGCAGATGGTAGACTACAGACTAGCCATTCTCTTAGCCTCGTCCCATATATTCAGCCCTCAGAAAGAATGGTTGTACTGGGCACTAGTGGCTCATGCCTGTAATTTTATTACTGAATGGTTAACAGCCGAGGATTGCAGATGAAAGCCAAACAAATCTGAGATCTACTTATCTCCAATTAAGCAGCAAAAAGCCAAAACTAGAGGAATGGCTCAAATGGTAGAGTACTATTTATGGGCAAAAGAAGTAAGCAAGAATATGAGTCCCTGAGTTCAAGTCCCACGACTAACACGCACGCGCGCGCGCACACACACACACACAGTGATTTTAGTGTGGTACTCACACTAACATGAATCATGGAATGTGTGCAGAGCACAGAAAGTAAGCAGCAAAAACTTTCTTTCTATGCTAAGATATAGCAACACATGTCCTGATAGTGAAATGGTCTCAAGACCAACATGGGCCACATGGGCCTTCGCAATATTAAAAATCCAAACACTAGTGGGTACTAAATTGTAGTCAGAGCAAAGCATAGCATTGTGGTATAAACATTGGAGGGTGACTATTCTATATTAATCTAAAATATATAACTAGGCTTTTCTTTTATCTTCAGTAAATGCTGGTGACTAACAAGTATGCCTTCTACAGTACAGAAAATCTAGTTTTAAAAAAAAACCAAAGAATTAAGTAGAGAAACAAGAAAAAAATGAAATACTGATAGAAAGTGGAGGGAGGAGGAGAGAAAGAAAGTGTGAAAAGAGAGAGTTGGGAAAGGATCCAGTAGCACATTACAATTAAGATACTGGAAAATCAGCCAGTCAGAAATCCTACAGCACAGGAATGATAATGAGCATGGTATTTCAAATCATGCTTTAATTAGCGTTATCGATGTTTAAGTAGGTACTGGTGTCGTGATCTTTGTACAATCCATTTTGGCAAATATTTGAAATTTTTTCTGACTTAATGTAGCTGACATTTGTGTCCTGAGTGGTTACCAGCCACGGATGTTGGGAACTCAATTCTGTTTACGCATATCAGAAGGATAAGCCTATATGATCGAATGATGAGGAGTCTCACTATTTACCAATGGATGCTCACAAAGGTAGCAAGTGCCCTGAGTGAATAACACTGGATGGTCACAATCATCTCATAGTTGAACCTGATCCGTGATACAATGTCAGCAGAAGTTTCTCAGAAGGCATGGGTTTCATATGGGGATTCTGACTACTGTCATTAGCACGAAGAATTCAGCCAGGTGAATCGAGTGGGTGTGGAGATGGTGGGGAAGAGGAAATGTTTCAGCTAGCAGGATGGAAGAAAGCCTCATGAGTGAAAAGAGACCAGTACCTAACTGGAGACAGAAATGAGGCATTTGAGCACAGGCTGGCGTGATTACACAAGAGCCAGATTTTAGAGTCTAGAAGATGAGGCTGGAAGACGTTTGTCATTACCCTAATGTGCATGAGATAACAATGAGGAGTTCTGAACGCAGAGCAGCCTTAAGTGAGTAAATCAGAGAGCGGGAAGAACTTCAGGAACAAGCAGTTCCTGTGTGGAGAGCAGTTGAAGGGCAATTTCCATAGACTGAAGTCTGCATCATCAATATTCAGTACTCCAACTATTGCTTTGACTTGGGTTGGTAAGGAGAAGTTCAAGGTCTTGAAGTACAGTTAAAGGACTTAATATATAATTGGATGGTTGAATCATCCAGTCCAAAGTGAGAAGACATGAGCTGTCAGTAATGATACTGATTCCTCAGAAGCACAATTATCTAAGTTGTTAAAATGAAAGGAAATTTAGAAATTAGTTACATGAACTCAAACTTATTTTTTGTCTCAACGTTGTGTGGACAGTGTTCTTAATCGTCTATTTTTCTTTCCACAAAATTCCCACAGATCCAGTATTTTTACTGACCCCTGGTGTTAGCTAGAAGCACTCCAGGTGGGGAGTTTTATTATTGAGAGATGCATGGAAATGCAGAAATTACTTCTTCAGTTATGGTGACCAGGCCTTGCAGAAGCTGGGCCAAACCTACTCCCATTCAAGAGGAGATCTGGCATTCAGAGACAATTCTAGAAATAGAAATTTATCTCTGGTCTCAAGGCTACTTTGTCCTTGTTCAATGTGAACAAGAATGAGCTGTTCTTTTTGTCTCTATGTTGTATGTCTTTTTTATTTTGCTACCTGATTCATAAGGTCCCCTTGACTGTTTCTGTGAATTGCCAAGTTTCATTCCTGAGGACAAAAAAAATATCATCGCAATAGCTGTGAACTGGAGTTCGAGTGATAGAGCTCATCAAGTTGACTCTTGGCCTAAGGATCAGACTCTGGTCTGCCCAGGCCCCTACATGCTCAGAACACATCCACTTTTTCCTTAAGGGATATTAGGAACTGAGCTGTGAGGTAGCACTCTCCCTCAGAAGAAATCTATGGTCAAGGTAAACATTAAGAATTGAGAAGAGCTGAGTACCCATGGCTAGCCCCTGCAGTCCTCACTACTTAGTAAGCTGAGTAAGCTGAGATCTAAGGGCCAGGGAAGGGATCTAAGGGCAGGGAAGTCAATGAGACTCATCGCCAACTAATCACCAAAAAGCTGGAAGTGGAGTTGAGCCCCAAGTGATAGAGTGCTAGCTTGAGCAAAACAGCTCAGGGACAGTGCCCAGGCCCTGAGTTCAAGTTCCAGGATTAGCAAAAAAAGGAAAAAGAAAAAAGTCTGCTCCAGCATCTTCGGACATTTTCTCTCAAATTTTGTTCCAATTTTTTATCCAGGCTATCCCTGAAATAGCTCATCACTTGCAGCTCTGAAGTTACAAGGAGTATGTAGCAGACAGGTCTAGGGATGCAAACAAAGGGTGCTAGAAATCCCTCTTTTCTGGGCAATAGGGAAGTCACTACAGCTAGTTCTAAGAGACTACCCTTGCTGGAAACCTTCTTTGTACCCAGTCACCTTCATTTATCATCACATTTCAGGAAATTAAAAAAAAATAGAACAGTAGTTATTTCCTGCCTCTCTCTTTTGCTCTGAAAAGCATGAGGTTTCCTGGTGAGCGTAGCATACTCCAGTGATGACGACACTACTTTCTAACAGCTCATAATTTCACTAAAGTAGCCTGAGTAAAAGGCAGTAGTTATTACAAATGGGTTGGAAGGGACACAATTCAAGAACATTTTATTTCCTCTTTTCCTCTCACTTTCCCTCTTCCTTTCAGTTTTCAGTATCCCCATTTCTAGACATCCTGAGCTTTTTCTTTTTTCATGGAAGTCTGTGTGGGTGGGAGCGACAAGAAACACTTGAATAGACTTCCTCCAGAGTCCTTAACACTGGCTTAAGAGCAGGCAGAAGTTGAACAAATGGCCCCCAGTTAATGAGAGATCTCAGTACTGATTTTAATCCGCTAGATTCCTCTTCACCCAAATCCAAAAGCAAATGCTTTTGGATCTGAGATTCGTTGAGGAATTAAGACTTTCTACATGTATAATCATAATGGGAGAGGCATTTAAGATAATGAGATAAATGGGAGGCATTTAAGAAACTTCAAGATACTAAACCTTATAGTAATTGGAATTTCATTAAATGACAATATAGCTTTGTATCTATTTTTGAGTGAATACATCTGATACCAGGTAGGAGGCATTCAGAGATGATGAGGGATTAACCGGTCTCTCTTCGCCAGTTCTTCTTGACTCTGTGGATCTCATGCTATCATTACTGAGTGCATATCTATGCACATTGAGTCTAATTGTAGGGACCACCAACTTTCTCCAAGTCTCCCTGGTTCTTTGGATTCAATTAGCCTCTCTAAAATCAGAAAAAGGTGAGAATGTTGCGTTGCTAAAACAAGCCTCTCTGTTGGCAGGTAGCAACCCAGCAGGGCTAAGGGAGGTCTTCACACCAGGCCCTAAATATATAAAATTACTCACATTCACAATGCACAACCCAGGCTGGACTAATTGAAGGACTGCACACATGACATCTGAGACAATTCACTTTCAAGATGAGAGTGTAGCTCAAAAGCCATGACGAATCCCACCAAAAGGTGTGGAACAGGGACCAAAGAGAACTTCTTTTGTCTATTATATTGAAAACTTTAAGGATGATATCAAACATAAGCAGGCAAAATATATGGTTATATTTTCATTTAATTCCAAGGACATGCCTCCAACAACCTAAGGACCTCCCACTGGGTACAATCTCTGAGCATTCTACCAGCTCCCTGACATTCTACCCTGAGAACCAAACCTTTCAGCACAATAGAGTTGAGGGGAAACAATCCGTATTTAAATCCTAGCAAAGTATTCATTTTTTTAACTATAACATTTGTGTTCCTAGTGTTGTTTTCCGAAGCCCTTATGTATTGCGTATGCTAATCCTTTGATGTATATGTGACTCGCAAGTATCTTCTCCAAGTTTGTTGCTTGTCTTTTAATCCTTTTAGCAAGATGTTTTACAGAACAAAATTTTCGTATTTTGATCAAATCAGTCATATCCAGTTGATAATGGAGTTAAGCCATTACAAATCCATCCTTTGAAACTTGACTCTCAAACCATCTCCTTAAAAACAAAAAACAAAAACCAGAGGCTGGGAAGTTGGCTCAGTGGTAGAGTGCTTGCCTTGCATGCATGAGGCCCTAGGTTTGATTCCTCAATGCCACATAAGCAGAAAAATGCCAGAGTGGTGCTGTGGCTCAAGTGGTAGGGCACTAGCCTTGAGCTGAAGAGCTGAGGGACAGCGCCCAGGCCCAGAGTTCAGCCCCCATGACCAACCAAAAAGCAAAAAACAAAACAAAGCAAAAAACCACAACTCCTTAAACTACACTTACTTTACAAATAAAGTCAATAACAAAGTGAAATTTCTGGCCAACATGATATATCTATCTCCAGTACAAGCAAAAAGTGTGCTAATTCCTTCCCTCAAATCTCAGCAAACTGCAGTGTTGCTCAAAAGGCTAAGTCCAAAGTCTCCTCTGAGACCAAAGGAAAACATGAGCTCTGAGATCCTATGAAAATCCAAAAGCAAATTATGTAATTTCAACCGATAATGGTATGACTGGCATAGGATGGTCACTGCCATTCTGAAACCATTTTACAATAACATTTGCTGTAGGGAAATAACAAGGAAGTATTGGGCCAAAGTAGAACTGAAACTCAGCAGAGCAAATACTAAATCCTGGGGCTTCATGTCCAGCAATTTGGGTACCAGGTATGATGGGAGTGCCAAGGGCTTGGGCCATATACCCTATATTGGTGGCTGTGGCCTGCACATGCTCACTCCTAAATTGCCTCTGATCATTGCCTGCTGCTTTATGGGACAAACACTTCTGGTTCCTGATAACTGAAACTCCCTGTGGTTTCCTGAGATGCCTTTAAGATACCCTTCCTATGTCCCAGTGCAAAATAAATCGCTTAAAAAAATAGTGCTAATCTTTTATAACAAACACACCTTACTGGCCCTCAACTTGTATCATCTCACACCATTTTTAGCCAAAAATGAATATTTTCAAATGTCTCCATTGTGATTTTTTTTTTTGCTCCTAATTCTCATTATGACCTTAGCTAAAAGCCGCCATTAATAATGATTTCACAGCCTGAATGTTGGGATGTTTTGCCATTTCCTGCAGCAGACTCATCAGTCTGTCACAAAATCCCAGAGAATGGTCAAGATGTAGACATGTTCTTTGCAAGAATATAACACAAATCATTTCTAGTCCAATTCCCAATGGTGTCCAGGTTCCCATAAAATCTCCTGAATGCAGTATTTACTGTCAGTATGTCTATATTCATCCATTTTATGAATGCAGTATTTATTGTTAGTGTTTCTATGTTCATTCATTAATCTCCTTAGGTCCTGCAACAATTGCCCATTAAACTCTGCTTATAGAATTCTAAATTTTCTCCAAACTGCTTCTCCCAACTTTTCCACACTCCTGAGTAAGCCAGTTCCCAAGGCACAACACAGTTATATTTAGGCACATCAATAGCTCCACTTCTCGGTACCAGTTTTCTGTGTTAGTCATTTCCTTTACAGTGGCAAAATACCTGAAGTAAGGACTAAAAGCTGTGATGATGCAGAGATGCTCACCTCATGACAACTAGGAAACAGAGAGGCCAAGAGCATACACCTGTGCTCTTGGGCTTCCTCTTGACCTTTGGAGGTCACTTCTGCTACACCCTACTTGGCTTCTACTTCCAGTCTGGACTTGTTACTTTCTCTGACAGCATCTTGACAGGCGTGGGAGGGGAAAATGGGAAAGAGATTCCTTGCTGTCTTTTTGTGAAGGCGGGCATCTAAGTGTTCCTTTCAGCCCTCGTTTGTGTAGTGGAAAAATGGGACCATATTTTTTTCCCTGTGGTTTTGGCCTGTCTTGCTAGGCTTTTTCCCAGGCTAATGGTTGGAAAGTGTTAGCTTTTCTTGGGACATTTTTTATCATCTATGCCAATTGATGTTTCCAGGTTGCCTCCTTCTTTGTCTCTAAAGTAGACTGTCATTCTTTAGTCCTGAGGTGCCTTCTAGTTTGCTCCATTATCTTCACCTTTAAGAAAATTCTTTGAGTAGCTTATATACGATATTTATAGGTTTTAGCTGTACTTTGGAGGGAAAATATGGAAAAAGTACAGTTGGGTTTTGCAAGAAGCCTGGAGTCTATTAAAAACCTTTCCTCCAGGAGAGCAAAGGGTCATGAGGATCTGGTATTTGATGCATCTCTTCATCATCTTCTTGCCACTCTCCCTCCACCTGTGTGTGATTAACAACTTATCTAACCCCAAATATATTCTAAGAAGACACCATTTATCATACCAGATACGTTGGTGTTTGTGCTTTGGCCAGATACACTAAAAGGAAAATATCTAGAGTTAGACCACCCAAGATATTTTCACTTCTGTGGTAAACTTCAGGTTTCTTAGGGTGAAAAGATTATTCACATCCTAAACCCATTAGTTCTTTTAAAAAAATATGTTTTTACCACCATGGTGCTATAGATGTTGTCTCATTGTACACTGACTGAAAAATTTATTCCCCAACAGTAGCATTTTAACTTTACCTTGATTAAAGTTGCCTGTTTTCACACATGTATATTATTTCCATCAAATTTTAATTATCAGAGAGTTAAATATTAAAATTCCCTGGCAGTCAGTGAATGTCACCAATATTTAAAGTCTAATAAGGAACCAATTGGACCTATAGCTGCAGTAAGGTGGAACCTTAGATTTACATTGATTTACTGGCTATTCATAGAGCTCCATTCTAACTTGGAGGACGCTCTGGAAAGATCTCTATAGCTTTATATGATCTATTCATCTTACTTTGATAAAGGAGTCATCTTCATTTAAAAAAAAAAAAAGACCAGAGCTAGGCTCTGGTGGCTCGTGCCTGTAATCCTAGCTACTAAGGAGGCTGGACTCTGAGGATCACGGTTCAAAGCCAGCCTGGGCAGAAAAGTCTGTGAGACTTTGATCTCCAATTAATCACCAGAAAACTGGAAGTTATGCTATGGCTCAAAGTGATAGAGCACTAGTCTTGAGCAAAAGATCTCAAGGATAGTGTCCAGGCCTTGAGTTCAAGCCCTACAACAGAAAAAAAAAAAAGACCAAATGCATTTGAGACTATAAACTTTGCTTCAATGCTTCCCTCACAGAGTCTACTTTTCTGTGTGTAGACTCTAATTTTCATCTCTTCAACATACCTAAAATCAGACAGTAACAATCCTGTTGGAGAAATAAAGGCCATTTTTATTTGAGAGCAAAGCATTTAAGCTCACCTGTTGGGAATTGTGCGAAGTTTAAGGAAAAAAGGAAATAATGCTATCTTGTTTTTGCTTAACTGAGATATAATCATTCTAATTTGGGTCTTTACAAATGTGTGTTCATTATTTGTATTAAGTACTGAATAGTTATAGTTTAAAAGGAAAAAAATATTACTCTGCGACTTAAATGAGATAAGTCCCTCATTCCATCTTCTACTCCAAGGCTGCTGCTTCCAACGTGTTTTCCTTTTTATTCGATATTGAAGTACTGAAGTAAATAATCTTGAGCCCTTTCTCTCTTCTTGTAATTATTTACTTTCTTGTTACTATAAAGGTGATGTACAGAGGGATTACAATCCCACGAGTCAGGCATTGAGCACATTTCCTTTCATACATTGTCTGCTCTTCTCTCACTCACCCACTCCCTCCCTCCCATCTCTTCCCACAAGCTGTATAATTCACTTTCACTGGTGTCCAGTGTGCTCCACTGCTGCATTTATTCGCCCTTTTTCCCTTGAATTTTGTACCCTCCTCCCACCCTCCTGGAGATCATACACTACATAAAGAAAAGACAGAACCATCGAAAAATAAGAATTAAAAAAGAGAGATCTCGTTTCTCTCTCTTGAAGTTTATGTACACACACACACACACACACACACACACACAAAGCTATAGATAGAGATAGAGAGAGGCACGTAGATAGTGCATCTTTGTATTTCTCTCCTGAGTATCCTCTTTTGCTCTCACTGTGTGTGAGTATCTAGAATCCTGTATAATTTGTCTACTTGTTTTTGAAATAGAGTCCTACTTATTCTTGCCTGAGGCTAGCCTGGACCATCATCTTCCTGTTTATGCTTTCTAACATTTGTCAACCCCTAGGTGGATGGCAGGTGTGCGTGCCGTGCAGCTATTGGTTAAAAGGTGATCTCACAAACACTTTTGTCTTGGATGGTCTCAAGCTGAATTCCTGCTGAACTCCACTTTCCAAGGATGACACACGAGAGCCACTGCCCCCTGGCAGCTTCAAACACTTCCCATTTGGATTTCCAGAATTAATACAATTCTGATGTCCTCAAAATAATTGAGCAACGCAGGTAATACATGAGTTCTGTTCTCCCCTACCCCCGACACATCTTTTCTTGTGCTGCTTGGCCACTTTGTCATTTTTCTATTTGATTTTACTCTATTGTAAGGGTGATGTCAGAGGCTTACAGTTACATAGGTCAGATGCGTACATTTCTGTGGAACACCGTTATCCTCTCTCTTGTCTTCTCCCACTTTCCCTCCCCGCCTCCGCTTTCCTCTCCCCCAGACTATAAAGTTCATTTCCAACAGAGTGTCTCGTGAGCATCTGCTCAGTCACGTTTGTCCTTGACAGCCCTTCCAGCTGCCTTGGCAAGTCTGTGTATGCAGCTACATCCGCTGCTCCTGAAGGCTGAATTTCACCTCACTAATTTAGAACCTTCATCTTGGTGGTTCGAGTGCTCCAATACTTTTCTTTTTAGCGAGAGTTTGTTAGAGGTGCAGTTGGTGGTCTGCCCATCAGATTTTCAGTTGGAAATAATTTTCTCTCTGAAATGTAAAGGTGTGTTTGGGGCAAGGGCTGCGGGAGGTGTAGGGTAAAAAAAGAGGATGAAGTGGAAAATAAATGTAAACAAAGTATTCATCCCAACATATAGAAATAGAACAGCACAATCCGTTTAAATTGTTTTAGAAAGAAGGGAACAGGGATAAGAAAGAGCAATAGATGGAGTGAAATTGACCCAAAGTACCTTATATGAATACTTAGAAATATCACAATTAAATCTCTTTTATAATTAATAAGCCCTAATAAAAATAGAGAATTCAAAAGTAATAAAAAGTAGGGCTGGGAATGTAGCTCAGTGGTAAGAGAGCTTGCCTAGCATGCATGAAGCCCTGGGTTTGATTCCTCAGTAACACATAAACAGAAAAAGCCAGAAATGGCACTGTGGCTCAAGTGGTAGAGCGCTAGCCTTGAGCTGAAGAGCTGAGGGACAGCACCCAGGCCCTGACTTCAAGCCCCAGCACTTGCAATAATAATAATAAATATTTTCTAAAAGTTAAAACCATGTCTAAACACAAAATGGTCTATCTTAGCTAGATGAGCTTTTAAATATAGAGTTAGTTCAAACAGTAAAGTGAATTGAACCCACTTCAATCTTGTTTTTTTGCCATTTTTGGAAGAGCAGATTAAGATATGAAAGAATGTTAGAAAGAGAGAGAGAACAAGAGACAGGGTGACAGTGTTCAAAAAGAAATGTACTCTTTATCTGACTCTTGTAACTATAATCCCTCTGTACATCACCTTTATAATAACAATATATAAGATAAAAACAGGACAACAATGTTCAAAAAGAAATGTACTCTTTACCTGACTCTTGTAACTGTAATCCTTCTGTACATCACCTTTTACAATAACAATACATAAATTGTTTTAAAAGAACACAAAAACAGAAAAGATCAAAAAATGAAAGATCTAAAGTCTGTGAAAGATCAAAAAGCCAATGAAAGCAAGAAGATAACAAGTAAGCAAAATTAGATTAAAAGTAAGAAAGCAAAGAAAGAGAAAAGGAAGTTAAAAAAAAAAAACTTCATCGCCAAGTTCCTCACATGGGGAGAAGCTTTTGTTCCTCCCTAAACCTTGTAATATTGAATCTGTCAGGTGTGAGAGGCAAATGGGTCACAGCTGACAATTCTTGTAATTCCGTTCTTCTACCCCAGAGCCCTGCCTGCCCTGCCCATCAGAGGAGCCAGCGAGGATACGCTGTCCTTGACAGCCTCCTTTCCACCCACAAGCATCACGCCAGCCCTGATGGAGCTTTGGTGATCTTTGGTGGAGTGTAGGCCACGCAGAGGCCTCCAGTTTGTGAATGCTGGGGAATGGCAAATGTACAAGGCAAAACAAATTTCCAACACATCCGAGGGGAGGAACTAAACACATCACTAAACCCTATAATGGAAAAGACTCGGCAGAAGAACCAAACCATTTGTCAATCTTGTTCTGCTAAGACCTGTCTCAAAGTAACCCCAGGGCAGGACTGTACCCTTTACAACCAGAGCTTTCCAACTTCTCAGCATCCCTCTTTATAACTATTTCCGGTGTCTTTCTCTTACCCAGTGATGTGTATGGGGATGTGTAGCATGTGTATGGAGATGTGTTTAGCATGATGTCTTTAGGGATACCAAATTGTGAATGTTTCAAGCTTGCTGCTTGCTAACAAAGCTAAGGCCTGCTTCTCAAGAGGCTCCTTATTGTAGCACTGGGAGAGATGGTGACTGAGGCAATGGGTTTTTCTCAGAAGCTAGCCTGCTGTGCAAGAGGTGTCACTTTCACACCAAATCTCTCCACTAGATTTAAAGCTTGCAAGAACCATGCGTTTCTCCCTGTGGCTAGGACTGCAGGCCCATTCATCATGGGGAGGCCTGCAATCGAAGGGTTTACTTTGGGCCATAAGGTGTCAGGTTCTCTTTCCCAGGGGACCCAGGGATGGAGTTGTGGTCTGCTTCTTTTCTCCCTGAGCTGTCTCACATATACTTTATAGCTTTCTGCTTCTCCATGCTTTCTTATCACTCCTTCCCTGATTCTCTTCTTTCTCTCCTCAGAACACATATTTTTTTTGCCTTGACTCTTCTCACCCACAGAGACACAAGAAGAGGGTTTTTTTTCCCTAGCATATTCTACAACAATCCTAAAATTTAAGTCCGAAGCCAGTGGCTCACACCTGTCATCCTAGCTACTCAAGAGGCTGAGATCTGAGGATCATGGTTCAAAGCCAGCTTGGGAAGGAAAGTCTGTGAGACTCAATTAACCACCCAAACTCAGAAAGTGGCACTGTTCAAGTGGTGGAGTGCTAGCCTTGAGCACTAAGTTCAAGTTCCTGGACTAGCACTAACGCACATATGCACACGCACACACACATAATTAATTCTTCATTGCATTCAAACATAAGGGTTTTCAAATTATGGGAAAGTATTATTTACTATTACTAGTTTATTTTGCAGATACCATCTTGTTGTGTCATCCTGGTTGGCCTCAAATTTAGTCTTCTTCTATTTCCTACATGTTGAGATTACAAGTATGAACCCCTATCCCTTGCTATTTTAATTTTCATCTCTTTTTTCCCTAATATAATTTGAATTTCTATGAGGAGAAATGTATTTATTGCCTAAATCCCTAAATCTATGAAGTCTTATGTTACATTTACATCCGTGTTGAATTTTGGTTCTTCTTTCTAGGTTGTATCTTGCCTTTTGTTTTTAAGCCATTTATTACATTTAAAAATACTCTCTGTGTTATGAATGATTTTAGCTGCCTCTTGGCCTCTCTTGGAAACAGAACAGATCAAGGGGTGAAACTGGTTTTCAGTAGCAGTTCAGTTTCAACAAAAAAATCTCCCCTACTTGATCTGTGCCTCTTGTTGTTTTGCTTAAGTTTACTCATTTGTATTTATATCACTAAATATTTAAACTGGCAAACATATACTCCTCAGACCAAGAACTCTTCTATTATAGTTGCCAATTAGGTGGTTGAACACGAGTATAAAATTCTGGAGCAATATCTGGGCTGGGAGTATACATTTAGGAGTTATCTACTTAGGTGAAATTTAAGGCCATGGTGGTAGATGGACTGACCAATGGAGTGAATGGAAGCAGGGAAATCCAAGGACACAGACCAAAGAAGGTCAACTTTTAGAAATCAGGTAGACAAAGTGAGAAATAAGACAGGAACAGAGCAGGAAGAGTGTGGTGAGTCTGCAAATGAAATGAGAACACATCTCATAAGGAAGGGGTTGGATTCTCTGGCAAATGTCACTCGTGTGAATTGCCATGAACACTAATAATTAAGAATTGATTGCTGTATCTAGTAACAATTTGTTAAATAAGTGCAATTTAAGCAGACTTGGACCCAAGCTCCCACCCCCCCCCAACACACACACAGCACAACACAGTTTGTAGTCAGTTCTTTGTACCGAACAGTAGAGCAGAAATGGAGCTGTGGGAACTGGCATGCGGATGAAGTTCACAGAAGTTTCTCTGGAACAAATGCTTCCTAGGGAAGGGAGCTGCCCACTAACAGCTATGGAAACAACAGTGACTTCAGGCATGAAGAGGTGCCAGGGAGCACACAATTAAAGGGATGCGATTTTTTCACCCCCAAATCAAGTATTGATTGAAATCATTGAACCTGCTTCTATCTTCTTCTGAGTATCAAGATAACGTAACAGGGAGGGTGAGTATCTTTGTTTCTCATTAAACTCATCTGCTTTTAATCAGTTTCTATTTGACTATTACTTTTCACTCAGGATGTTTTTCATAGTTTTCTGATGCAAAATGCTTCCAGGTGTTTAAAAGGCAGCCCCTGCCTTGAATGTAGTTCCTGTGTGCGAGAGCCGCCCACTCCTCAAAAAATAATGCCTCAAAGTGTTTCCAGCTCTTTCAGCCTTTGAACTTGACTTCTCAAGAACAGCAAAAGAAGTGACTACTTGTTTTCTTAGGGAGATGGCCGCCAGGTTGTGAGGGGTTTTTTTTCTTTTATTTTTCAGGGAAGGGCTTTACAGGACTTGGCGTTCCATTTCATTTAAACTTATTAGAGAAGCCAACATTTCCCAGCATGCAAAACTTTAGGACCTAATGTCAATATAGCAGGATCATTTTTAAACATAGCCCTCCTCTCACAAGCGAGACTCTAGGAGGATGTGATCAAGAAGCAATGAGTATAGATTTTGGTCATTACAAAAAAGTTTCTAAACCTCAGTTTTTCCACTTGAAATTATGGATAGTTAAGCACCAGGAAGCGTGATTCCAGCCTCCTTGTCTTACCACACTGTAGTCTTTGTGGAGTGAAACCTTGGTATCAGTATCAGTCAATCACCTCATTGGTCTTAGACCTAAATTTCGGAGATTTTTCTGCGAGCTCACGAATGAATCTGCAAAGCCTAATGCACCTGACCTGTCTGCCTCTGTCAGCCTCAGCCTTTCCACATTCACGTGGCTTTCTTCCCCTCAGGTACCCAGGCATTCCTCCAAGTCCTAAAGGATCTATCATTGAACATGCTCTTCTCCTTGTCTGGAATGTTCTCCTGGTCTAGAATGCTCTTCTCCTTGTTGGGAACATGCTCTTCTTGTTAATCCTTCCTCTATCTTTGCTCAGTTAGCTCTTAATTTAAGTTTCTGGTAAGCACAGTCATTCAATGCTTACCAATGAGGTACACTGAGAAATACACCCTTAGATGATATTGTTCTGCATGGATATCATAGAGTTCTTGAGAAGGTAGCTATGGTAAAATAAGACATGACTGACTAGAGAGCGGTATCCACCGCTGCGTTTCTGCTTTTGCAGTCCTTACTCACTTTAAAATACCACTTCCAAGTCAAGCTCTTAATGAAGCCTTTTACTTGTAACTTAAGCAGGAGGAGGCCGTGAGAAACAGAACATTGAGATTAAATCAAGCACAAGAGAAAATAATGTAAGCAAGAGATGTAGTCAACATGAGAGCCATGAAGCTATCGTCAATGTAGCATGGCATCATATTTTACAGTAAATGCTGTTTTTATAGGAACAAGAAGTACACTATACTCATAAAAATATGATTTAAATATGCACACCAGACATATTTATTACCATCATTAAGTATTACCTAATTATATGTGCTGTGTGTTTATAACATTGGCAGGTCAGTAGCTTTGTTTACCCAAACAGCAGCATAACATGCAAACAATGTATTACATTATGATATCACAGTGGAAAAGTACACTAAGCAATAGAGATGTTTCAAACCATTGTGATTTTATGAAACCATTACTGTAACTATGTCCCCTCATGGAACAAAATGTCATTGTACGATGTATGACTTGCTATCAGTGATATCGCTTAACTCCAGATGGTCCAGATGGTGGCTGAAGCTGTGGATTGAGCTAGGGCATTACAAATGTTAAGCAAGCATTATTTAGCACCGAGCTAAATTGAAGTTGTGTGAAGGTGATCTGTGTTCAACAGAAACGGCACTTTAAGTTTTGAGTTGGGCCTTTAAGTGGGCTGGCAATGCAGAACTGTTCTCTCTTGCAATGCTGGCCACAGCATCCAGCCATGGCTCCTAGCCGTGTGACCACAGTAGTAAGGGAACCTCGTTACTAAGCTATGGTGGTTAATAGGTTAGGTAAACTGAAATGCACCCAACTTACGGTATTTCCAACTTCTGATGGGTTTGTGGGATGTAATGCTCCATCTGCTTCATCTGCTGAGGGGCACCTGCAGCCTCAAGACCTCTCCCCTCCCCGCCCGAGCCCACTCCTGGGACCTTTGTGAAACCCAAAACTAGGAAACCACACAGTGGTCCTGTGATGTCCTCTGAGAGCCCTCTCCCTCCCCCCCACCCCAGGTTTACTGGCTCATTTTCTGTTTTCAGTTGCCTAAATGGGACTGACAATCTTCCTGTATTTCAAGTAGTAATAAAGGCAATATCATGCCAGCGTTTTTTTCTAGTTATTCTAAGCTTCTATGGAGCTGTCCTTGGGAATATAGAGATCATATTATTTCAAAAAGGTATACCACAAATTGGTTCTAAATTTTGGCTGGAAATAGTTTCAACTACCTGTTGTGAAACATCAGTGAGTATGAGCAAATAATAATAATGGAGCACAACTTCTCTCCTTTCCTGACAGATTCAGTATTAGCAGGAACACTGATAAAGGTCTTTCTCCCCATTTTCTGTTTCTCAAGGTACAAGATCTCATACCCATCAAGAATCATCTGTATGGCTTGCTTCACTTAATATAATTTGTTTCCAAATCTTTCCACTTTCTTACAAATGGTAAAATATCATTCTTTCTGATAGAATTCCATTGTGTATATAGACCACATTTTCTTGATCCTTTCATCCACTGAGGGGCATCTGGGTTGATTCTGTATCTTGACTACTGTAAACAATGACCTACTGCAATGAACATTGTTGTGTTGGTAGCTTTCATGTGGCCTTGTTTGTGTTCTATTGGATAAATGCCCAGGAGGAGAATTGCATGTTTTCCCTCATTTGTGGTAACTAGAATGTGTTTATAAATCTACAAATGACCATATTAGCTGGTAAAAGAAAAAATACACTGGGACATGATAAATTATAAAGGTCTCTAAGCATTCACACAAAGTGACACCAAAGGGGATATTCTTAGGAAAGGATCACATGGACATAATAGCTCTGTGCATCTGAGCACATAAAATAATATTCATCAAAATGAATGGAGAGGGAAACCAGGTTTTTTTCTTTGTTGCTGTTTTAGCTTTCTTTTCCTTTTGTTTTCTTAAAATTAATTTATTGTGATGTACAGAGGGGTTACAGTTACATATGTAAGGTACAGGGTACATTTCTCGTCAAACAGTGTTACCTCTCCCTCATTTTTCTCCCACTTTCCCTTCTCCCCCCTGAGTTGTACAGTTCATTTATCTTATGAGTATTGCTGTTGCATGGTTCACCCTTTGTCCTTTTTTTTTTCATTGTATCTGTTTTTGAGAGGGTCAAGGGACATAGAAATGGTAGGACAAAGGGCAAAAAAAGGCAGCAGTGATACTAAACACTATGTTGAAAATGCACTATACAACTTGTGGGTGAGGATGAGAGAGAAAGGCTGAAAGAGAGCCAGGGAAGGGGCGACATTGTTCAAAAAGAATTGTACTCTTTACCTGACTTACTGACATATAAATTTAACCCCTCTGTACAATAATAAATTCTAAAAAAAAAAATAAAAGAATCGCCTGTCCTGATGATCCTATCACTACAAACGTGTTATTTCAAATGGGGAGCTCTTTTTGTTTTCTGGGGCTGTAGTAATAAATTGTCACATTGTGTGACTTTAAAACAATGGAAATCCATTATCTCACAAGTCTGGAAGATGGAAGTCCAAAATCAAGCCGTCAACAGCCATGCATGTGATCCAACACTCCATAGAGGAGATTTCTCCTTTGCCCCACTATGGTTTCAAGTAGTTGTGGTACCATTTGTGGTTCAGTCTCTGCCTCTGGCATCACATGAAGTTGGGTAAGATAACAGGATTCTTCAGTATCAGGAGAACTGAAGGATTTTGAAAGAAAGCCAATGCATCTTTTGTTTCTTGAACTAAATATATACGTATGTATGTATGTATGTATATGTGCATATGTTTCAAATTATATATATATATATTTATAATATATGCATATATACATACATATACGTACTTCCTGGTTAAAATTTTAAAAAAATATTCTTAAAACAGCCAAGAACATAAAGAATTCCAAAGACTTGGAAAACTGACTGCTATAACTGAATCTTACTTTGCAGAAATTTTTTTGCACTAAGTTAACATAAACTTTGTGTTTAATGGTCTTACATGACTCAAAAAGGGAGAGACAGTCCTAGTTGAGTAGGATAATAGATATTCCCACCCTTCCCTTAGAACTGTGATCCAAATAGCAATATCCTTAATGTAAAAGAGAACTGGGAAGGCTGCCTTCTCCAGTCATGCCGTTCGCATGAAACTCATCTTACTCAGCCATAGGTGCTGAATGAAAAGGACAGCAAAACTTTTGAGAATTTATAACCACAAACCAATCTTCACATGCATTAGAAACCTAAATACACAGCGTATGGGTGGTCTGAAAACCTCAAGCAGAGAATTTCACTTAGATGGAGGCCAAAGTGGGGCTGTCCCAAAGACCACCTGGCAGAACCGAATGCAATCTCTGCGGAAACCCATCATCATGCCAGCCCCCCATGATTTTTTTCCTTCGTATATCCTAAAACAATAGCAGCCCACAGAAAGTAACTAAACAAAACACCATGGGGAGAACTGGCAGAAAAAGACTCTCAAGAATTTCAAGGAAAATTAAATACCAGACACAATTATAAGCATTGAATCTCCCATAAGAAATAAAAGCCAATTTTGAAGATACACGTAGGAGATAAGGAACTATTCTAAGGGACTACACTGGAAAAAGAAGCACAAACTAAGTCTAGAAACAAAAAATGCAATTACAATTTTTTTAAATGACATGGTTAACCCCCAATGCATTCATCAGGAGAAAGATATAGTAAGATGATTGATAGATCCGAAACATTTGATCAAGAATAGGAATGGAGATTAAATGAAGGACAAAGTAAGAGACAATGAGGAGCTACAGAGAAGTCTAATACTCACCCAACTGGATTCTTAGAAGAAAATGCAAATGAGTTTGCAGAATCGATGAAAGGAAGACTTTAGCATGCCGATTCTAAAAATCTAAACAAATCTGAAGAAGGTAAAATGACATACCCCACAAGCACGACTTAGTAACAGATTTATCACATGCAGTTTTGGCAAAGAGTTTCCAAAATAAAAACAATAAATTTAAATTAAAATTTAATTTATTTTTTCTATTAAATATTATCTAGTTGGTGTGCAGAAGCTGTCAGTTCCTCATTATCGTCAGTTGTCCTTAAATCAATCACTGCATGGCCTGCTAACTGGTTAACAATTGCCTTTCATTTTGTGGAAATATGCTCCCTCCAATAAAGCAAATTGTGCCCCCCAAAGCAAAGTAAAAGTTACAGTAATCCTCCCAAGCCAAAAGGACACATATGTGTTTAATTTAAGTGATAAAGTGAAAATTTCATATTTGTCGAAAGGCATCGTGTCTTTAGCAGAAGCTGAGCAGTCTATGATAAAGATAAAGACAAAGAACTATGATTCTAGTTGTTGGTGAGCAATATTAATATGCACGACAGTCATTTTTTGTGAGAGGAATATATCCCTCTTCACATGATTTCAAGCTACAAAATTGGAGATCTCCAGACATATGGCAGAAATAGGTTCAGTAATTTTAGAGTTCAGAAGTCCAATACAGTTGTCATTTTTCCTCAGTGGTGATCTCCTTGGAACTATATACCAAGGGTCTACTCTGTGTGAGTGTGTGTGTGTGTGTGTGTGTGTGTGTATTTCATGTATTTTTACTATATATATATATGTATATATATACAATATAGATGTTTATGTAAGCATCTTTTATGTGTTTATATGCAAATATACAATACAAATGCATATATTAAATACTGTAATATATTTATTTACATACTGTAATATATATCAACATAGAAGAAAACTAAAGAACATCATTATGTTGACTAAAAGAAGTGATCACAAAACATTATAGACACAGAATTTAGCTTGTTTATTATTCCATGAATTCTAAAGCACCACAGAGCATTAATTAAAGCTTGATGAACTACCCGGTTTATTTTGACAATGGAATTCTAGGAGTATTTGATGCTCTTTCGGAATAAAATTCTTAGCCAGTGTCTTAGAAATCCTGTTCATTTTATAGCTGAAATGGCTGGTTTTCAGCCTGTGTCCTTTTAGAGATGTCATTGCTAGCGGTGATCACAATGCCCGGATCCTCTGGCTTCACACCTTTTGTAACTGCTCCTTAGTAATGAATGCAGCTCTTGAGACCAGTGTCCTAGGCCCTTCTCTCCTCCAGGTACAGATCTAATGACATTTCGGTTTTACCATGGCTGCCCCAGGATGCTGCATGGAAGCCACCCCATGGGCATGTGGCCCTGGGCGCTGTGATTGGAAATTGCCTGGTGTCTCTTCATGCTTTGCTTCCAAACTGTATCGCTCAGCATCACGATTCTGGTATCAGTTGGAAGCTAGATCATTTTTTTTTCCTCTTAGGGGGAAGAGAAGGGTTATTTATTGCTGTTTTATTTTAAACCACTGGGATGAGCCCCTTCAGAAGGACCACAGACATTCTGTCTCGGGACCCCATACAAGAGGAGTTCTCTATGAGGCCGAGCCTCGCTGCTTCCTGCCTCTGCCTACAGCCCCACCCGTATTTACTCCAATCGTTTTATGTTCCTTTTGTCTTTAAGACATTCTGTTCCCATGATTTACTTACGTTTTCCCCTACTTATTCTCACAGGAATGAGCCACACTCCCTTCCCAAGGCCTGAGGTCGGTCCTGCCTGGCTCCGTCAATGTGTGTGCACCTTCTCTCCCCAGCTGCTCTGCTCAGCACACTAGCAGAGGGTGGTGAGAGCAAAGCAGAAATGGAGGGGAGTGGGAGATGGAGGGATCTCCATCCACCACAGGATGCTGATTACTCAGAAACCCAGTTTTTAATTGTAAAATAAACACGATAGACTTTGAATGGGAGCAGTTTGGAAGAAGGGGGTGTGTGGATATGGGCCCTGAGGTTTTCAGTGTGCTCAAACTTTATGCATTTATGCATTTTTATAAGCAATATTGCCAGAGTGGATAAACAAAAAATGGAAACTCTTCCTCCCTTCAGCCTTAAGCTGTTCGTTTCTGAAGTATAAACAAGCCTGGCTAGCGTTTGACTGATGGTTATTATTTACCAGAAGATTCAAGTTAGGACAAAATACATAAATGAAAACATCGGTTATTGCCCCGGACTTAGGAAACAATAAAGTTGCCCACTTCTTTTCTGATGAAAAGCAAGTGACTGCTCTTCTGTGAGCTATTTTAAACTCGCGGTGGAATGTGAAAGTTCACACAGCTTGTTTTACAGTTGAGATTTTAGCTCCAAAGACCAGTGCCATTAGCCATACCTCTAGCTCTTTGGAGCCATCACTGGGGTTGGATTTCAGGAATGCAAGGAGGCTTTGAGGGTGCATCGGGATCCGGCCTGGCCTTGGTAGCCTCAGGTGCTCGGGTCTGCTGACAGGCAGATGGTTTCTTGATTGGTGATTCTCCCACTCTGGGACAGAAAGAATTCCAGTTGGTGTGCATACCTCCTAAGCAGGAAGCCCGCTTCTTCTACCCCCTGCGGATTGCTGCTTCCCCAACATATTTCACTGAGTCACAGTTTTCTGAGATTGTCCTAACAGTTTCAAAATGACATTTTTATGTGGCTTAATGTTTCTAATTTGCTACAACTTATATTATGTCTCTACTTGCCTAAACCAAGGGCCAGATGGAATACATTCTGGTTCGTCATCCAGACAGTTACTATTTAAGGGATAATGTAGCCTTTAAACATTTTTTTTTCACAAGCGAGTAAGAGTCTGATTTTAGTATTCTCTACTCACAGGATGAAATTTATGCCAAGATAAATGTTAGCCCCCCAATATTATTATTTTTGGGGGTCGGAAGCATTTTATCTTGGCTTTAGGAAATTGTCTGATTTTCTTGTATTTTCTGATAGCAGTTAGTTAACACATAAAATGAGGCAGAAACATTTGTTAAAGTATATAAACAATTTCCTGTAAAAAAAAAGTTGAATTTCTTTTTGAGCACAAAAATACAGTCAGTAAAAATTATATTGAGATGTGAATGATTATATGTTAAGACTTAAAAGAATTGTATAGTCAAAGACTTGAACATATGCCTGCAAAATCAATTTTAATATCTACAACATTTTGAAATAACCATTGAAGGAAAAATGTAGAATGAATTTCTCATGGACAACCTACTTTAAACATCAACCTTCACATCCCACTGTTAGCCTCAGTAGCTTCTTGCAGGATTTATTGATGTCACAGACAATTTAGTTAACACTCTTATTCATGCTCTTCTTTACCATTTCTACCTAATGAAGTTTCATAATGCCATACCTAATTTTCCTTTTTTGTGAATATTCCTATTCAATTTCTGCCTTTCTTTCTCTTTTCTATTTCCTAATTGTTCATGTTTCTCAATTTTGCCATTTTTTTTGCTGTTCTGTAGTTTCCAAAACAAAAATGTACCAGTTTGATCATTTAGGTTATTGTTTTTACACAGATCTCCAAATTATTCTCCTCTGACGAGTAATTCTGAACTGCTACCTGGCTGCTCACATTTCTAACACTGTAACTCATCTAACAATCAAATATGACAATGGATCGTTAAATTGGTTACTTTTTCAAACTACTTTCCTTTCTGGTCTCCTTCTAGTTGAGTGTAAGAGGGCATCTCCATATCACAGGCTACAAGCTTCAGGGCCATCTTGAACTCTGTCTTGCTACTCACATCCAGTTTTTGACTATGTTCTGTTGAATCTGATGTTACACACATGTCTTAGGAGATTTCACCAATTTACATTCCTAATCCCAGCCATAGTGTATGCAAGATTTCTACTACATTAACATCAACACTGCATACTAAAAAATGTTTACATCTTTAGAGAGGTCATTCCTGACAACTTTACAGAAGTGGAAATAGCCATAAAGAAATGTTTTGAACAATTCCATACTGAAAAGTTAGAGATCTTAGACAAAATGAAAACATTTCCGGAAAGATATGCAGTACCAAATCTGACTCAAGAAGAAATAGAATATCAGTCATCATTTAACTGGATTATATACTATGAACAAGTGAAATTTACCCTAGGAGGGCAAGGTTGGTTTGCCACCTGAAACTATAATATATAATAGAATCAATAGAATAAAACACAAAAATCACAGAAGCCACAGCAAAAAGCATGAGAAAAAGCTAGCACTTTTTCACGATAAAAAAAAAACAGTCAGCAAATTAGGAACAGAAGAAAAGTTCCTCCACGTGATAAGGAACATCTGTATAAAACCCAGAAATGGCATCATACTTAATAGTGAAGAATGAGAGCCTGCTTTCTTAATCTTTACTCACAAGGAATGTGCTAAGAAAAAAGCTTGATAGAGAGTGAAGTTGGAGAACTTAGTGCTAAAAAAAAAGGGGGGAGGGGTTGGGAGTAGTACCAACTAGGAGAAATAGCAGCTTTGGGAAATTTGAAGAGTACCTGGAACATGTATTTGTAAAGATCAGGAGATAGTGAGCTCAAGCCGAACATACCTAGGTTTTCAGGAGCACAATGATCCCTATTGATATCAACCTAAGAAACTAAATACTATACAAATGGACAAGAGCCAAAATGTGAAAACAGGACGTACCACCTGCAGCAACCAACATAGGAAACCAACCCATTTCTAGCCAACCCATTTTCTGATTTTTAGGAATTTAGAGGCCACAGCCTCTATCACGGTCTAGTTAGTATATCCAGGATTTGACAGTTTCCCACTTCCCTCTTGAGAGCAATCAGAGAATGCCAAATATGCATCCCACGCCAATCATGTACGTGTCCTGCTTCTGGTTACCACAACCTCCAAACAGATCACACCTGGGCCTCCTCTTTCCCACCATAAAGCGTCTGCACTTTCTGCCTGCTTTGAGTGTTTGTTGAGAACAAGTGAGGGCAGCTGACTCCTTTGCTCTAGTGAGCTCTAAATAAATAGCCTTTGCTTGTTTACATTTGTGTGGTCTCCATTTGTCCCCACAAGTGTTATTCTTTTGTGTGTATGGGTCTGCGTTTCCCATTATGTAAGGAGCTTGAAGACCAGGTTCTTTATTTATCCTTAGTTTGATCGCTCTAAGCGTTAACCTAGTGTCTTTTTAATAGCCAGAAAATGTTGAGCAGAATCTTTTTTTTTAATGAAATTGAATTTATATTTCCTGGCGCGATATGAAAATGCCTCCTTTGCAGCAGCTATATAGGATGTAATAAATTATGTTGAGAAAACATTGTCCTTGTTCTACAATAGCAAGAAAGAAGATGAGGGCAGTGACTAGGATAATAGATTAGTAAGAACAGCATTCAGTATATGTGAGGCAGCCTTTTACTTGGTTTAAATATATTAACAACATGGCCTTGTGAAGCGTCGTCATAATGATTCTCGTCCTACTCCGTGGAAATAAAGGGCAAGAAGGTGAGTTAACTTGTTGGAACCAAGTAGTGAGGCTAAGGTTAAGTTCAGGAATCTAGGGTTAAAAATCTACTTTCTTAACTGCTAAACCACACTACCTCTCAATTTCAAAAACAGAGTTAATATTGCTCACTTTGGTTCGGGGACCTAAACAGATCTAGGTCCTGGCAACCCTGAAGTGAATAAATTATATGGAATTTAGGCATTTAAAAGAATTTCATCTTTGGGGAGGGAACGGGAGGACAGTCAGGGATTCGTAGAGAGAATATAGGAAGATGGAATTTTTGTGGTGAGACGTTATTTTCTCCAGGTATTCAGCAAGGCATGACTGGAGAGGAGGCTGGTGGAGGAAGTAGAAAAGTGGAGAAGTCCTTGGAGAGAGATACAGAGACTAGAGCGTGGAAAGCCTTGTGCAAGAGCTTGGATTTCACCCAATTAAACCAAAAGATGAATTTTAGCTGTAGTATGGCAGTATGAGTTGATACTCTCAGAACTAACAATGTATGTATTCCATTCATTTTCTATCCAAACTTCTTTACAGATCAGAACAGAGGACACAGGGAAGGGGTGGGCTGACAGATAGTTGGGGGACAGACCCCATACACCCCATGTCCTTGAATCTTATGGGAGTGGCCCAAAAGAAGAAGCCAAATGGTTAAGAGGGGATCCGGGTTGGCTACTCTTCAGCACGGTAAGAGCACGGTCCTGCATGCTGGCTGATTTCATATCACTTTAACTGTTTGGGGTCCTTGTTTCTATGAATGTGGAATAAGGCAGAATTACTCACGGGGTCTTTTAGGATTCAGGAATTCTAACCATAGAAACAAAGTTTGACGAGTTTACTTCACTTTCATCTATGGAGATAATATTAGCAACCTCTGTGTAGAGAGGGCTGAAGTCTGTCAGCCCTAAAAGTGACCCCAGAGGGCGGGTTACTGCTTTCCAAACACAATTAAAAAAAAAAAAGCCATGACACAAAAGGGTTTGAAACTCTACCAATACAAACAGAGTGCTGCTTCTCTAGTGTAGCATCAAAACGATTCTATAAAAAGTAGAAGATTTCCTTGAATCCTCAACTGCCAAATCTGTTCCTGAGTTCCAGGGAGCCCACAGCTCTTAACTACAATCTGGATTTCAAAGATGCTCTGGCTGAAGTGGGGGGGAGGGAGGGGGCAAGAATTCCCTCTGCTTTGGCTTGGGACCAAGAATGTCAGTGCTGCTGCTGCTGTTGCTGCTGCTGCTATGAATTTCTGCCTCCACTGCAGACACCTCCAACAATGCCTCTTGGCGGACCAAGCTGTAGCGAGGGAAGGCCTCTGTGACAGAGAAGAAATGCCCGGAGGACCTTGGAGCTTGTCCTTGTGCTCCACACAAGGCCAGCATGGCAGGATGCAATACTTGTTGAATCCCATATTTGCAAATCTTCTTTTTTAGCAATGTATTTCCTCCAGTATTAAGTTAATTGGCTATCATATATCAATATACACATAGGCATTGTATACATATGCATATGTATGTATATATGTAATAATTCAAAAACCATTCTAGAACCCTACTAGTGTAACTGGCTTACATTTTCTAATTTTTATGGCAATAAATGGATTTCTTTTTACTGTGATACATAGTTCCAACAATATAATAGCAACAAGATATTACCTAATAAAACTTACTCTTAAATGAAATGAAGAATGCAATCCTTATTAAAACTGACTAATTTAAATCTCCTGAAGGATAAATCCATGGGACTATACATGGGCAGTAGTTATAAAATAAGCTATAGTAAACCAAAATGCCTTTAAACTTCAAGATATTGCATAGTAGTTAATTAGTACATCTAAGTTTATTGGTCAGTTTAAAACAAAAAGAAAATAACCGGCTGTCCAGCACATTATAAACAAAAATTACAGATTCTCTTAAAATGAAATGCCATTATGTAAGTATTACACTTAGTTGTGTGAAGCAATTTTACATATTTGATTTTAGTATAAAAACTGTAAGTTCTTCCAGCTGTATATTTATCAAAATAGGAAATGGAGTACAGAAAATATTGAAAGTTTTTTTTAATTACTATGAAAATCAAAAAAGCTAGAAAAATGCACCTAAATACCTTGAAGTTTTTGCAGCAAGTGAAGCAAAGAAGGGTAAATACCTGTCTGTTGGGAGGTAAATTGCCTCTGTCCATACATTGCTGACCAAGAAGGGAAAGATAACAACAAACAAGGAAAGAGCAACGGGTATTATAAAACT
This sequence comes from Dipodomys ordii, assembly GCF_000151885.1. Classification (NCBI taxonomy): domain Eukaryota; kingdom Metazoa; phylum Chordata; class Mammalia; order Rodentia; family Heteromyidae; genus Dipodomys; species Dipodomys ordii. The sequence continues at coordinate 10,339,592 of NW_012267243.1, read as the reverse complement.
TAAGTAATAGTGTAAAAAGTGCTTGCTCACATAAAGGAATAGGTTATGTATTATAAAAGTTTCTTTTCCAAAATCAGTAGTGTTAAAGAATAAACATGAGATGCTGTCCATATTTTCCAACAAAATTAGGCTTTTCAAAAATTCAGATAATTCAAAAATAAAACACATTACATGGATATTAAAATGCGTTCTGGCCCATTTAGGTGAAATGAATATATAAAAATTAAAAATAGTGAAAGAAAAATGTTAATGATTATTTTCCATGCATAAATATAAAGATGCAATTATACACATAGTTGCATTGCTGAGCTAGATTCTTCTAGGTTAAATCATAAATATTCATATGACATTTTGTTTAGAGAGTAGAGGTATGAACAGTATATGGACAAGTTAATCAAAGCCAATTAATACAGTGTTTAGAAGTTCAGAGGACCAACTTCTTAATTGCGTAATGTAGGGTGAGTAGCTTAATCTGTCGGTCTCATTGGACCCATCAGTAAAATGGAGAAATCTCATCATCATGTCATTGTCATTTCAATTCTAGGAGCTCTGTCTTTAAAGAGTGTGGCACAGTGCTGACAAATAGAATCAGAAGGGATGTTTCATGAGATGAATGAAATGACTGTAAAAATCAGATTTAGAATTCATGCACTCTTCTCTCCTGATTAATGTTACTTACAAGGCAACATGACAACTATCAAGGACATTGTAGACAAAGTTAGCAACTTTACATTTGAACTTGGCATAAATATCATTTCTATACTATTTAAAGGTCTACTAGTGCTAGGTGGAAGTACTTCACCCTAGATTTAATGATATATCAACAAGAACTGTATAGCCTCCAAACTAAGGGAAAAGACAGTGCTACATGTAATGGTATGGTTTCACATTGGTCATTTGGGTGGCTTGTTGGTGGGTTTCTTAGAGTTTGATGAAATAGACTCAAGGCTCTACTAGCTTGAGGACCTGTGGGTCAGATTCTCCTAAGTCACACTTGGCTTCTGGAGCTGTAAAGGCCCAGCCCCGGGAGGAACAGTAGGAAGCTAAGGGTTAGGAGGGCGAGGGAAAGGATTCAGTCCTAATGATAGTGGTTACCCCCACTACAATGGCAGGCAAATGCCTGACAGACCGTATAAAGTGGTGCATTTGTCTCAAAGAATATGTATTTTTTAAAGATATATTGAAAAGTCAAAAACAGAAAAAGAGCTCAATCTCAGTTTGCTGTATGGTCTTATTCACCCCTCCCAGAAAAAAAGTATAAAGCAAATGTTCTAATCTCAAAAATAAAACCACTTTTCTTTTTTATTATTGTTCTCAGTAGTTTCAGTTCTTTAGATAAGCCTTCTATTGGGCCTGCTTCCTAGTTCTGTAATCTTTTCAGGAGGATAAGATGGCAGCTTCCTGCAATGCCTTCATTATTCATAAGATAAGATTACAGTTATCTTCTCACCCAGTGGGTAGTGACAAAACTGTAGTATGACTTAGAACCTTCTCTAATCTTCCATATGCCCAGACTGAAGAAACCTCCTTTCCCTGCTAAGTTTCTTTGATCTCTTATTCAAAGGTTCCAGTTTGATAAGTTGTTTTGCAACATCCTTACACTTACTTTTTTTCCTTTTTACTCTTTGGTCTTTTGTTGAATGAAATGACCTAAATCTTGGATGTGGGAATAAAAAGGCAATTCTTCAAGAATGAAAGTGTGTAGGGTTTCTGCAATGTCATTGAACATGATCTCCCATTCTGAGGGACAAAATAATATATGCATCCCTGTAGTGAACCTTATGTAGAACATAGTCTGTATCGTTTTCCCTTCCTCGCCGAGTGCATGCTGGAGTATATTGCGGTGCTGTGATTTATGGGGTCCCCTCCTTCCTTCGGTCTCTTTCAGCCTGAGTTTTCGATCCAAGCAGCAAACGTGACAGACATGATGGAACTGGTATTAGTAGCCACTCCCAGCAGGGTTTGTCTTTGATGTTTTATTAAGTGTATGATTTACTGTCTTTTTCTTTGATTCACTAATGAAAGTAAGAAATCAGAAACTGGAGATGCTATCACCATTCAGTCACTTTCAAGGAGTTGTGTTAGGGCATCAGCTCTCTGAATAATGAGTCTTCCACTAGAAGCATTTGCTTATCAACCATATGCCCAGATTGGAAGATAATTCGTTCTAGGATCTGAAAAATACCATGTGAAGAAAATTTCAATTCTTGTATGGCAGGAAAAGTGGTTACCTTGTGTAAGTTTACAAATTCCTTTCCCTGGTTAAAAAATAAAAACCAATTATGACCATTTCACCCAGATTCTTGCAACAGTAAAAGAGCTAGAGATGGATCTATGTCACAGACTTTGTTCCTTCTGCTATGGTCCGAGTAATTATAATTTCTGAACACTAGCAAAGAGAATGCCAGATGTTTACCATAGAACGGTGCTTTGAAGGATGCTACGAGGAATTCTAACATTTTGAAACTTGGGACCTTGTTATGCTTGAAGCTCGACTGGAGGAACATCAACATTCTTTGCTCTCTCTTTGAAAAATATTTGCTGCAAAGTGTAAATAAAGAAAGGGGGGATGTCTTCACATTGCAATGCGAAGACATCTGGCATGTGTGCTGTGTTTATACCCTTCTGCTCTGCAGGCTCCTCCGTCAAAGCAGTCTGGATTTTTCTTTCACCTCCTTGAATGTCCAAAAAGGAACTTTTATGTTTTCCTTAGGAAGAAGATTTCTGTCCAAGCATATGGTGCATCTTACAATCTTGGGCCAAAAAACAAGTCACTAAAAGGGGAAGTTTTCCAATTTTTCTTTACAGCACACCTGCTTATATCCCAAGGGCTCCGTGTCCACCAAAATTCTACTTCCATTCTCGACACATGAGATCTAAAAATAACAGAGTGACTCTTCCAACATCATCTCACTTTAAAAATGTATTTTCACCTTGCGTGTGCCGAACAACATGGTTACAAGGAATCATAAGGTTTGTTACAGCAAATAAACCAGAACTAAGAGGGAAAATTGGACAGGAAGTCAAATGGAAATTGAACGGCAGAGAAGGGGAATCACACAGATAAGCAGAACACAGAACATGCAGGTGGTCCATCCACTACAAATCAGCCACACATTTGACTCTCAATTTCCAACACACAAGTGAAAGAGAGAAACAGGATTGATCATAGGAGATTCAACATTGAGAAAGAAAAACCAGTTGCCTGGGAGAGATTAATCTCTTCCTAGTGCAGAGAACTATGAGAATATTTTTCAGTGTGTCTTCACAAAGAGAACATATTCATTTTGAGAAAAACTATGTTCGCTATCACTCTTTTTATGGGTATGCAAATGGCCTTGCCTGGCTGTTCTAATGTTGTTCCTTCCCACTGCTCCCAGCAAAGGCATAAAAGACTCCTAAGATGTCACCGGAGGAGACGGGCACCAGTGAATCCCAGGCTACATTTTAGTCACTGATCATTGAGCTTTAAGAAAATTCCCTATAAATACCCATTGTCAGGTTTGATCAGCAGAAATCAACTTGTAAAGCAAGGGCTATGGCCTTGCCTGGTCCTACAGATATAAAACAAACAAATTTTTTTTGGGGGGTCCAGTCGTGGGGCCTGAAGTCTGGGCCTGGGCGCTGTCCCTCAGCTCTTCAGCTCAAGGCTAGCGCTCTACCACTTGAGCCACAGCACCACTTCCGGCTTTTTTCTTTTTGCTTATGTGGTGCTGAGGAATCGAACCCAGGGCCTCAGGCATGCAAGGCAAGCGCTCTACCACTGAGCCACCTTCCCAGCCCAAAACAAACAAAATTTTAAAAAAGCAATGCAACAAAAAAACAATGAGGAAAGAGGTTACAAGTTAGACAAGAAATGTACTCAGTATATTATTTATGTAACTATAACCCATCTGTATCTCAGCTTGACAACAAAATTAAAATTCAAAACAATAATAAAACCAACAGGCAGATCCCTGTTCTTAAGAGCTAAACTCTCCTAGTATACATGGGAGAAACAGATCATTGAAAAGGAAACAAAGATAACTGTTTTCAGAGAATGCTGGAAATGCTACTCTTTTTGACAGTTAACAGGTTGATTTGACAGGTTCTTGCAAGCAGTAATAATGGAGCAGAGATAAATAAGGGAAATCCAGGTGAAAATCTGACAAACCTCCAGTTAATAATAAATGAAACTGTACAATAGTAGCCTTGAGCTTGGGGAATTCGAGAAGCCTTGGGGACCATATAGTGCATGAGAATTCAAAAGAACTAGGCATGATTTGGATCTACATGGATCCTCTGTAAAAATCAAAAAAGCAATCACCTCCTTTAAATATCTGAAGTCTATTTGAGATTTGTAATGTCACATAAATTATTAGGTAATTATATAATCTACTGTATAAATTATTAGGTAAGTATTTTATATTGTATTTTGTTGGAAGATCTTCAACTGATGTATGTTAGAAAGTGTCATAATAAATACAACTATTGAAAATGTTTCATGATTTGTATAAATTGTTATTAGAAAAATGCTTCCAATCGAGGCACCAGTGATTCACACCTGTAATCCTAGTTACTCAGGAGGCTGAGATTTCAAGGATCATGATTCAAAGCCAGACAGAAAAGTCTGTGAAATTCTATCTCCAAAAATGACCAGCAAAAATCCAGGTTGGAGGCATGACTCCAGGTGATACAGTATCAGCCAAAAACAGCAAGCCAAGCAAGTATAAGACTCCTAATTCCAGCTCCAGAATCACAGGGAAAAAAATATACTTCCTTACACACTTCTTTCTGAGATCACAGTGTGTAGATGACATATCTAATACTTTAATATGATGGTAAAAGTCAAATGATAGACCTCCATAGTATAGCATTAGACCCACTCATTTTAATGGCCTTCAGCAATCTAACATGAATTGTCTCAGGTTTTCTTGTCCAAGAGTCAGGTTTAGACGTAGAGGAATTGTTTAGGCATTAAGAAGCCCCTCATGGAACCATTTCAGAAACAAATGAGTGATTGCTTCAGCTGAAAGCCGTCCCTTATTCCCAAGACCCTGGCAGGATTCCAAAATTATAGCAAGGAGCAGGAAGATGGCTCCTAATGAGAAGCACATCATCTGAGATTGTCTACAACCTCTAACCCAGTCAAGCAACTTGCTGTGTCTCAGGGAACGTCTTGGTCAGTAAGGGCAGCAGAAATGCAATGCAATGAAATGAAGTGGAAGTCAGGTCAAGTTAGGACTCACTACTTTCAAAGTGTTATGTGAGTTCGAATGTTTAAAAGCAGTATCCTTCAACATTCTATTGATTGCTATAAAGGATAATTACAAAGGGCAGAATTTTCTAGGAAAAAATAATAATTCCACTTTTAGATGAAAGTGACATGCTCTTCTAAGAATGGACAGCATCTTGCAAGCAGCTGCATGACAGCTTCTTTTATGATTTTTTTCCCTTAGTTAACCAAATTGTGACATTAGCTTATAGCTGCCAATAAATTATCGTCTTTTAAAAATCTGCTTAATACTTAAGATTCCACAAGAAAAGTTAGCTTTTAAATTGGAAATCAAAGCAAACCAATATATTCTTCAATAATAACTCACAATTTTCTATTTATCCATCCCAAATACCAGACAGGAACTTAAGAAACCATATGAGAAAAAAATTCTGAAAAATGGCAAACTTGTTCTGATTTTTGTACACTATGGTGTTCTGTGAACTTAGAGTTTGCTGTGCAACTTAAGCAAAACTTGTATGCTTCTTGGTTTTTTTAAATTTAATTTTATTGTCATGGTGATGTACACAGGGGTTGCAGTTACATACATAAGGTAGTGAGTACATTTCTTGTAGAACATCGTTATACCCTTCCTCATTTTTCTCCCGCTTTCCTCTCCCCTTAACGCCCCCCCAAGTTGTACAGATCATTTCCAACACATTCTCTTGTGAGTATTGCTATTGCATTTGTTCACCCTTTGTCCTTTGTCTCGCCATTTTGTGGTTCCCCTCCCTTCCCTAATTCAGATAAATGTATATACAATACCCAGGGTACCCAAAATCAAATACAGGGATGACAGGAGATAAACCATAGGAAGAAAAACACAAAAGAAAAAAATATATCACACAGTTCATTAAAAACAACAACAAAGCAAAACCTTGTTTCCATATCTTGGAGTTCATTTCGCTTAACATCATATTATGTGGTTATGTGTATATAGCTATTGAGCGAGTCTTGCTCATTGAATTAAGGAAGTGGGAAAAAACCTCCCATGTTCCTGGATTGGTAGGATTAACATCATGAAAATGGCAATACTACCAAAGGCTATCTACAAATTCAATGCAATACCCATCAATATCCCAATATCATTCTTTAATGAAATAAAGGAAGCAATCCAAAAATTCATATGGAACAATAAAAGACCCCAAATAGCAAAAGCAATCCTTAGCAGAAAGAACAGGAATATCAATACCAAACTTCAAACGCTATCACAAAGCTTTGGTAATCAAAACAGCTTTGTATTGATACAAGAATAGACATGAGGACCAATGGAATAGAACTGAAGACCCAGAAATGAACCTGCAGATCTATAACCACCTAATTTTAGATAAGGGAGCCAAAAAATAGGATGGCAGAAAGAGCCTCGTCAGTAAATGGTGCTCGCAAAATTGGTTAAACACCTATAGAAAACTAAAGTTAGATCCTTATATATCAATTCCAAACGGATCAAAGACCTTGAGGTAAAAGCAGCTACCCTGAAAACATTACAGAAAGAAATAGGAGAAACTCTAGGGCTCCTTGGCACAGGCCAAAATATTCTTAATGAAGACACAGGGACACAAAAAAAAATCAAAAAATTAACTCCCCCAAAAAAACAAATCCTCAAAGAAACAACTGCCCATTAATAAGTAGGCTAGAGACTTAAAGAGAGATTTCTGTGAAGAGGCCAATAGACACATAAAGAAATGCTCAACATCTCTGGCCATAAAAGAAATGCAACTCAAAACTACATTGAGAGTCCACCTCCCCCCAGTTAGAATGGCTATAATCAAGAACTCTAATAACAACAGATGCTGGAGGGGATGTGGCTAAAAGGGAACCTTACTGCGTTGGTGAGAGTGTAAACTTGTTCAACCACTGTGGAAAGCAGTATGGAGATTCCTCAAAAGACTAAATATAGAGCTCCCCTATGACCCAGCAATCCCATTTCTAGGCATTTACCCAGATGATCATATCTTCTTTTTTGTTGTTGTTGTTGTCCATATAGAAAGGAGGACCACAGTCATACAGCATTTTGCAGTCATACCGCATACTGCAGTTTGAGGGCCTTGTGCATGCTGGGTAGGTGTTTTACCATGTGAACTGCTCTGTCAGCCCTTGTGTATGGTGGTTATTTTGGAGATATAGTCTCACTATATGCCCAGGCTGACACAGACTGCCCTCCTCCTATTTGTACTTCCTCAAGTACAAATGGAGCTGACAGTGGGCTGCTACTGTCCTCGGACATTGGGCTTCCATTATAGCTGGAATCATAGACATGCACCATGGTGCCAAATCATTAATTGAGATGGACTCTAGGGAACTTCTTTGCCCAGACTGGCCTTAACCTATGATCCTCCAATCCCTGCCTTTCAAATAGCTATGCTTATAGGCTGGAGTGACTATGCTTGCCTACATTCTCTTTAGAAAATTTTCTCTAAGAACAGATGAACCTACACAATCAGATCTCATCATTCTTTCTCTCCTTGCCCCTGAGACTATGATCAGCTTGTGTGAAAGATTGATAGGGCTGGGTATGCGGAAATAAAATACCCAGGGATTTCAAGTATCTTCTTGAGTAGCCAAATGATGTCATTAGTTGAGCAAGAGATTAGTGGCTGTACAAGCAAAGAGTACTACAAGTCCATTCCTATTAGTCAGCGTGTTCCACACAAAAACAATCATATCGTTTATCTGGGTTTGTAGATCCCATGTCATCTAACTGAAAATTCTTGCTTCTCTGGGTTTAGGCACAGCATTTTTCTAGGAGGTCTAAATCTCTCCTGTCTCAACTGCTGAAAGTCAAGCAAAGACTTGGCAGCTTTTCAGTTCTCATCCTGGAGACGCCAGCTGTCCTGAATTACTCTACTAAGCTCCACAAGCAAACGCTCATTGTGCCTAAAAGCTATATGGACCTTATTAGGTAGAATTAACATGGAACCGAATCACTGACACAACTCTGCCGAATGGGATGAAGAATCACACGGTTCATATTAAACTGCAGCAAATACGATGCAAGTTTGGAAGAACTGTGGTGTGCATTCCTCCTAAAATCAAAGGAGGAATATCTGAAGACAAACATTGTGGGGTTGGATGATCTCACAACAATAGCAAGTATGTCAGTGGCCTCTTCCCCTGTGCCAAGCATCCTGCTCCACTCTTCACATGCATGCATCCAGTTTCCTCACAACATCCCCGAGGATTCTGTAATCGTTGCTACTTTACAGCTCTGCAGCAACCTGCTTGTCTATAGAGAGCTGCCAAGTGAAAGATCTGAGTGTGAATATTGCTGCTTGCCTTCCTGACCTCTTTATGAGTAGTGTAGGCAGGACATCGTGAATTCTCTGGCACCTCTGGGGGCAGTACTGGGATTTCAATCCAGGGCTCTGTGCTGATCAAATCGACACATTACCAACTGAGCTACATCTCTAGCCCTTCCGGCCATAGTTGTTTGGGGGCTTTTGTTTTGTCTTTATGTTGTTGTTGTGTTTTCAGATAGGGTCTCATGCTTTTACCCAGCCTCTCCTAGATTATGACCCCTCCTGGGATCACAAGAGGGAGCCACTATGCCCAGCTTTTTATTGATTGAGTTGGGCTTTGACAAATGTTTTGCTCAGTTTGGTCTTGATTGCATTGCTTCTGATCTTAGCTGCCTGAGTAGCTAGGCTGAGACATGAGGCCCCAGCCTCCCACGCGGGAACTTGGAATGAGAAGCACCTGCTACTCCATTCAGTTGTGGATCGAGACGCAGTCTTGGGAACATTTTTGTCCAGGTTGGTCTCAGACTTTGATGTTTCCATTCCCCCACCTCCAAACTAGCTGTGATAATAGGTATGAACCACAGAGAAGTAGATCATACCCTCAGCTCTTAATTATATTTTTTTACAATTTAGAATCCATGATTGGATATAGACAATAAAAATCATTTAAATAAGACAATATGATCCAAGAGTTGAGGATGTTGTTCAGTGATAGAGATCTTGCCTAGCAGGTACAAAAACAGAAACTGTAATGAAGCTAAATAAAACATTGTCTACCTTTTGGGTACACATTTCTTCCTTTCGGGTATGGAAGGATCAGGCTATAGCAACAAACCATCCTGGTTCCTTTCTGCTCCTAGAATAGCAGGTGTGTTTCAGAGTAGCAGCTGAGTGAACTAATGAAAGGGTTTTTTTCAAGTGAATAAATCATCTGAATTATTTTCTAAAAGCATTTCAAGATGAAATAAGATTGCTTATAAAGTTATAAGGATAAAAATATGTATGGTGATAGTAATATTTACTGTAAGTAAATAATAACACACCCCTCTGTGTGGTAACAAAATTAGCATTTGGATGGTGTTAATACATTGAAACATGTCTGGATTGCCACTTGCCCTGAATCCTCTGGCAGATGGCTGTTTGGGTGTCATTCAGCCATTCAGGAAACCAGGAACTACTCCTCCCTAAGCCTAAGAAACAAGCTCCCAAGGAACACAGTGGAAATAAGAAAGATCCAGGGGACATTTATTTCAGATGCTGTGTAAATCATGGCAATACTAAAATTCAAAGAGCCTCTTCTAAACTGGAAAAGACAAAGAACTATTCATTTGTAAAACAAAAAGTGGTCTGATATTACTGGGTTTTTTTTTCTTTCATGGTCCTTAATAGATTATAAGAATATTGAGGTAATGCTATAGTGGATATTTATTTGTTAGTTCCTTCCTTTTATCCTTCCTCCTCCTCTGTTGCAACCTAATAGAAATGCCTTCGCTTTGTGGGTCACCAGGGACTTACCACACCCTCAACTTTATTTAGTGAGAACTAATTTAGACAGGTGCTCCTAATTCTTATGGTGGGGATGTAACAGAAAGGCTCATGAAGGCTGAGGCTCAGTTTGGGAATGTGGAACTGAGATGTCTCGGAAGTGGATCTACTCATTGTCCAGACAAAGAGGTGTTTGGCTCTAGAAGCATTTATACAATGCCTATTCCATAGGGCAGACCCGACCTGAGAATGGAACCGCTAGCATGAGGGAGAAGTTTACAGATGGAAAGAGAGAAGTCAGGGTTTTGGTGCCATGAAGCTGAGAGATCACACCTGCAGTCTATATGGTTTCTGTGTGTGTATGTGTGTGAGCTAGGCCAGAAGATTCCCATTGTCTTTCCAGACAATCTGTTTTCAATACTAATTACAACACAAAAGGTGGTGGCCAACCTAAGCAAGTGCTTTTTATCAGGCAGTCCCTTAGAGTAAATAAAGGAATGGAAAGTTCCTGAAGCATTCTTCTCTCAAATTTCAATGCCCAGTTTTCAAAAGTGATACTTGTATTTTAGAACTGGTATGTTGTGACATCTGAAACATCTAGCTGAGAGAACTACAGATTTTCTTCAAAGATTTTTTTACTCGATAACTGTATACATAAAATGAGCTCTTTATTCACTCAGAAAACTGAAAAGCAGATGCTTTTCCTGAATGTTGATTTTGAAATCTATACATTTCTCCCCCCGGGCGATGCTACACACTTGCACAACAAGTGAAAGTAAATTGTATTCTAAATATATTCTGAAGACTAGTGGTGTGGCTCAAGTGGTAGAGCACTTGCTTCACAAACTGGAGGCCCTGGCTTCAGTCCCTAGTGGTATAAATGAATGAATGAATAAGTAAATAAATAAATAAAGCTAACCACTGTTGGTTCACATCTGTGATCCTAGCTATTCAGAAAGCTGAGATCCAAGGATCACAGTTCAGAGCTAGCCAGGTCAGGAAAGTCTCTGAGATTCTTATCTCCAATTAACCAGCAAAATGTTAGAAGTGGTAGAGTGTCAGCCTTGAGCAAGAAGCTAAGAGACCACACCCAGGGCGCTGAGTTCAAGCCCCAGTACCAACAGACACATACATACACACACACACACACACGTATACATGAAATAAATCTTCAACTATTATCACTCATTCTGAGAATCACTTCAATTGACCTCACAATTAAAGGTGTCACCTCACATGCCTGTGTCAATTTTTGAGTGCTGCTAGGAAGCCCTAGATACTTTTTCCATGTGGTCTCATGAGACAGGACTGCACCAGCCAGCAAGCCAGCGAGATCAGATGTCACTCTGACCAAAGACCAGCCCCATCCTCAATAAACTGCCTAGCAATGACCAGATAAACCAAACCCTTATTTAGGACAGTAGAGTTCTCTCACTCCTTACAAAAACTAGTGATCTTTTTTTTTTACTTTAGTCCCTCCTCCAAATAAAGATCTGTGTTCTTTTTACTCTGAGTTGACAAAACTACAGAGAGATACTTCTACATCTTGAATGTTTGCGCTATCATACACATGACCTCATTTCCAGCCTACAAAAATTGTAATGGCCTGTATGTCATCTTGCATGTACAGTTTAGGAAATAAGAGTTTGCATAAGCAATATGTCATAGCTAATAAGTATAGGAAAAACACTGGAATCATCACACTAGCTCCACCCTTCCTTTCCTGCCATCTTGCCCTTCTGAGTTACAATTGTTCTCATAGTTTCAAAAGACTGACTATAAATACTTTTCAAGCCGTAGTTTAAATTACTAGTCAAAATGAAGCCTAAAAGCTAATGTATATCAGACAATGTTTTCTCAAGCCATAAACAATTTGCTGTGTATTGATACGTTGAGCTATTCCATGAGTCAACCAAACATCTACATCGTAAACACAATCACTAGTGCAGAAGAACTATATCTAGAAACAACTTGTCCTGGCCCAGTATTTCCTAAGCCAATCAAACCCAGGAAACAAGAAATCAAGTAAATTAAGAGGAAGATTGCTGCTTAATTAATTATGTCCAGCTGTAATGATTTGTCCTTTACAGTCCATTGGGTTGACTTGTAGATTTATAGGCACGTTTTACTCTTACAAATGAGGGGAACCGTGCAGTCCATGTTTCTTTGAGTCTGGCAAACATTCACACAGTGAGAAAAAAGGAGGCTAGTCTTAGGAGAGGATGGCAAGGGCTCAATGCTTCTCAAAATAAACTCCAAGAAATGGAAGGAAGAGTTGTTTATCACACTGTTTCCAGTTCTTTTTTTCTTTTCTTTTCTCCTTGGTTAATTCCTTCTCTCACTGTTTTTTCTGTACCCTTTGTCTTGTATGTAAGTTCATCTGATTTGGGGAAGGGGAGGGAAAGCACAGAATCTGTGGAACAAAGGGTAAACCAATTCAGCAGTGAAACTCACTAGACACTGTGTTGGAAATGAACTCTACAACTTTGGAGGGGAGGAAACTTGAGAAGGGGAAAACTGGAAGAGAAGGAGGAAGGGGGTGACACTGTTCAACAAGGAATATACTCATTACCTAAACCATATAACTGTAACCCCTCTGTACATCCTCTTTACAATAAAATTAAACATACATAAATAAATACATAAGTAGAGAAAGAAGAAACATGGCTCCAAGGCTCAAGTCAATAATCCTAGCTACTTGGGAGCTAGAGATGAGAGGTCACAGTGCCAGCTAGCCAGGCATGAAAGTTCTTGAGGGTCCATCTCAACCAATGAGCTGGTATAGTGGTAATTGCTGGTTATTCCAGTTCCAAGGGAAGCCAAACAACTGGCTCAGTGGCACATGCCTGTCACCCTGGGCCTTGGGGAAGCACAAGTGGGAGAATTCCACCACAGGCCAATCTTGGCATAAAGTGAGATGCTCGCCTCAAAAATGGGGGGGAAAGGAGCAGGAGTGGCTCTGGAGTTAGAATGCCTGCCTAGCACTAGCAAGGCCTTGAATTCAGTCCCTCAGTGCTGCCAAGAGGGAGCGATACAGAGACAAAGACAGAGAGACAGAGAAGACATAGAGAGAGCCATAAGAAAGTCAAGTTAAAAAATGAAGTTATTCACCCACAATTTCATACGTTATGGCTTAAGGCGAAACAAAAGTTTTATTAATCAATAGGGGAAATAGATTGGACAGGGTCTGACATAATAACATTTGCCACTTCCACATCTATGAGTAAGCACTACAATGTGATACAGCCATATTACTTCCTTCACCTCCTTATTTTTCTCAGTCTGTGGAGAAGAGCAAACAGGTAAATAATAAAAACAACATGAAAAAAATCAGTGGCAACAAAGAAATTGTAAAAGACGAAAGAGAAAGATCAAATTTTTCACAGTACCAAATGAGAAAGAAAATTTTTAGAGGTAAATTTTTAGATTTTTCCACATATTAGAGAATTTAAGAATGTTTTAGTGCTCTATGTTAGTCAATACTTTCATGGGCCAACCGTGAACTGTAACTTTCAGCATTGTCAATAGGACTGTGATGTGTGGCTAAAAAAAAAACTTTAAAATATTTATATATACTTAATATATATGTTAAATATATATCATATAATAATGTGTTGCAATTATATAATATTTAATTTAATATATAATATAATTTATTATATTTTAAAATATATATTTAAAAAAAAATTTGTTGGTCGTAGGGCCTGACTCTGGGTCTGGGCGCTGTCCCTCAGCTCTTCAGCAAAAGGCTAGCACCCTACCACTTGAGCCACAGCACTACTTCTGGGTTTTTTCTGCTTATATGGTGCTGAGGAATGGAACCCAGGGCCTCATGCATGTGAGGCAAGCACTCTACCACTGAGCCACCTTCCCAGCCCCATAAGTATATCTTTTTATATATATAAATAAAAGCTGCACACCAACTCCTTGGCTGCTGGAAGCTATGGACACATTGTTTATGTCACAAATACAGGATTCTATGACTGTAAGCAGGTGTCTCCACCTTATTTTCCAAGGTATGATTTGGATAATTCACAGTAGGTTCCTTACAAACATGGAAACTGAGAGGTCCCGGGAAAGAACTTTCTGAAGGACCAGCAAGCCGCATGGGGGGCGGGGGATGTCGCTTACCTGCGATGTAAACGGGGCGGATTTGCAGACCATGCAAATGGAGGACATGATTTATTTTTGAGGCTGTTATTTTAAACAAAAGGCCCATCACGCTTTCTTAAAAGGTCATATTTTAAATATCTCATTGTCACACTGTGAAGGCCCATTCACTGCCGAAAGGCACAGTTACTACACCTAAATAAATAGAGAGGAAGGTTAGCCCTGCCAAACACTTAAGAAAGAAACGAGAAAAATTTGCAGTTCTAACCTTCGCTCTGACCCCAACATGGTGTGTGGTCCTGAGAAAACCATTTAACCTCTTCATGTCTCAGATTGCCTGTAGAGTCTCAGCTTTCAGGAGGGTGAGCTGAGGATCGGGCTTTGGAATGATCTCTCTTAAGACCTAGGAATGCTATAAGAAGGAATGATATTTTCTAAATACAGAAGAACAATAAATGTTTCAATAGGAAAATATTTGAGCTAAGACCTCGATGTGAGATAGGTGAAGAAATGTGTGTGATTTTCATGGTTTTTATTCTTTCTTCCCCTTCCCAGGGGATAATTGAATGTTAGTGGGTAACAAGAGAAATAGAGTTAATAAATTAACGAAGAAAAGTAGATCCAATGAAAACTTAGGCATATTGACATTTGCTGCTGCCTAGTGTATCTATTATTTAGGACAGGAAAGGAGCAAGTTGCTCTCTAGACATGTGGCAGCAAATAGGATAGATTTCCACATGGTAAAAATCAGTTGATTACGATCATATCTAAAAAGCTTAAAGATATTTCCAAAAATTCAATTCCAGTTCCAGGTTTGGTTGTTCCTAAACAATTTTATCATCTCTAATGATTACCTGGAAAACATAGATAAGAACATCCTGGACACATGAGTCTTTGAAATTCTATACAATGGCTTTTTGAAGCATTTTCACAAGAAAGATCACATTAAAAACAGTCACTGTGTATTGACCACGTAACTGAGCAGTTGCTCAGGTGATCATTCAACCAGAAGTACTTTGCAACTGAGAGTGGGAGAGTAGGAATCCAGAGCCTTTTGGGAGAGGCAGTTTCAAAAGCCCAAGCTAAAGACTATGAAGTCCAGACTGTGTCATCTTAGAGATGGAGGGCATTGGGGCAGGTAGCTGAAGTGATCTGTCAAATGGAAATGGAAAGCTAGAATGAGTTCCATGGTGGGCTAATGAACTATGGAGCATCCTAGATCCACCAAAAGCAGCATCAGGCTTCGGGATCTCATACAACAACTGTGAATGTTCTCCTCAGCTAGTTCTTAGGCCATCTAAGGCAGACAAATCAGTGACATATGAGGATGCCCCTCGACTCTGGTAAAGCTAAGAGAAAAAAATAATGGCATTCCACAGTCCCATCCACAGTAGCTAGAAATCCAGGTCTCCTAGGGAACTGCTGATCCCTCTTGATGAAGTTGGTTTGACTACAGGATTTCAATTCCAACCAAGTATTTCTTCAAGGAGACCTTCTGCCAAGATCTGTGCTGTAGACCAAGGGTTGATGACTCACAGCTTTGGCCTCAAGGAGTGTCCGGTCCATCCAGGTAGCTAGGATTTTGAGCCCATAAAACCAGGTTGAATGTACACTATGGAATAAAATTGCCCAAGAGAAAGCAATTTAGGGTGCTTAAAGTTAGAAGAGCTCCTGAAACGGGGTGGAGGGGTTGACAAAGCAGAAGTGTGGACAGGCAGCATGAATTTGATGTGGTTGCTTCTGGACTTATCAGTCCAAACACAAAGAGAAAAATCATACGGTGCAGTAGGCAGGAGCCAATGATGCATGCATGCAAAGATCTCAATATCGTGGCACTGAAGACAATAGAATAACGCTTCCCTTTTAAAAAAAAAAAAGAAAAAAGAAGAGCTAAATGATATAAGGTATAAATTTTAGAAAGATGAGGAGAAAAAAGCAGGGAACCAAATGGTTATAGTATCACAAGAGAAAAGAAGATCAGAAGAAAATATTAGAAGTGTAATATACGGGATTTGACCTATGACTGACATGTGGGGTGAGAAGGAGCAAGATCAAGGGAAGTCAGAGTTGACAGCAGGTCCCTTACTTGTTCAGGTTGACTGGTGTTTATGGTGCGTATGCAAATGAGTATGCAAATGAGAAGTGGAATGGGTGTGTTGGTTTTAAGGGGCCTGTAAACAGACAAGCAGAAGGGCGATGCTTGCTAGGCAGTCATCTAGGATGGAATCCGGGCTGATACACTGACCTATATTAAGAGAAAAAGAAGAGCCATTAAGCAAGAGACAAGTTGAGGCGTGAAGGAAGTGCCATGTCATTTAGTGGAGAACCACAGACTGGGTCACTACTACAGAAATCTCATGTATGGAGAGGGCTGGTCTGAAACACTGCATTTCTACACTGGAAGACTTGTGAAGGTCATTTTACACTCAGGCAATCAGAAGGAGCTAAGGATGGCATGGATTCAAACTAAAGACCCCAAAATGAGAATGAAAATTGCATACTGAAGAACTTTGCTGAAGAAGCAGCATGCTTATAGGTTGATGACACTTTTAAGACAAAACCATCAAAGAGCATTGTATTTGGAAAACATAATGTTGAGTATGATTTAATGTGAAGGGAAAGATACAAATCGATGAAGTTCCCTTCATCAAAGATAGGATGAGATGAATAAAGATCACATATTGAACTTAGATTTAAAGAAAAGAAAACATTAAAATAAGTAAGGGCATTTCTTTTTCTTTGCGGTACTGAGGCTTGAACCCAGATCCTCAGTCCTGCTAGAGAAGCACTCTGCCACTGAGCTGCGCTTCCATCCCTAAGGTCTGAAAGTTGGAGTGTTCTAGGGCTAATTGGGAAAAGGAGAAGGAAGACAATGAGAATCTGATATAAGTATGCAGGTGTGAAGGTGTCATCCTGAAATATGACAATTACTGAGTATAATTAATATATGCTAATATAAAGAACTCGAGGGAGAGACGAGACTAGACAAATGGAGGTAGCTGCCCTTTTGAGAAAGGAGATAAGACTGAGAAAATAGTTAAATTTTAGAGGTAGGAAGAGAACAAAACTGTTCTTCATGGAGCAAGTGGAGTGTATTTTATTTACTTCACATATATGTATATAGAGAGAGAGACAGAGAGAGAGTTGGCAAGTCTGAGATAACTTGAGAGTGGCTGTGATTTTTAAAAATCTCCATGGGAATCAGAACATTGGAGGAAACTCAGTGATCTGTCAACCCGAAGTGGCCTCCATTTCCTCAGCAATTCGATTTTGGTCTGTTTCCCAAGATGTAATATGTCAACACATTCTTCATGCCCCACCTTAAGGCCTGGCAGAAAGCAAGATCTTTTCTTTTCTTTCACAGACTTGTTTCACCCTGGCACTGTCTTGCTAGTCTAAACTCAGGTTCGCTGCATGGATCACAGAAGCAGTCTTTATTCATTTGGCTCAATTTAGTCCAGACAACTCAGTTGAAAGAACTGCAGAGCAATTGTTTGTGGGTATAGAAGATAATCCAAATGGGGGTATATTAATTACTTCCAAGATTTAAGTGACCAGTGCTGAAGGTAATGATGTACAGGCCTTGGGTTCTAGGTGGATTCGAAAGATTGCTTTCCTGGTATTTGCATGAGCCTGAAACGAATTCAGTAAATGTATTTTCCAGATCTTCCCATTATTCTACAACATATAATCGCATTTCAGCTTACAGAGTCTAGACGTGTTATCTCTCACTGCTATTAAGCCATCAAACACACAGAACTTCCCAAGCCGAGGATTTCCCTTTTGGCCATTTATACTTGCTGTTCCACCCCAGCAAACAAAGTGCCCACTGCTCAGAGATCTGAGACACATGGGCAGAGAGAAAAGTTAATAGTGGATGACTATGAATTCTATCATATTGATTCTTTTTGTTCCTATAGGTAGTTAATTTAATGCTAACATGTTTAGCTCCTCTACATTTGCTAAGGCCATTGACTGTAGAAACTTTAAAATTTGGAAACTTGCTCTTTCAGACATCTTAGAGAAGTAGACCTCTCCCTGATGAAAGGGTTGAGTTAGAAAAGAAGTCTGCTCAAAACCAATGCTGTGCTTCACACACACACTCTACTTCTGGTTCTTAATGGACAGTTCTGAAGTCCACAAACAAAACTGGGAAGGGGGTAGCGTTGGCTGACTCGTTAGCCTTTGCGCGCACCTCCGAAACCTCATGAAGAGCTAAAGTGAAGAACATTTATAACCAAGCAGGAAAACTCAGCAAAGACATGACTACAGAGGAGTCGGAACACGTGGTTTGACTTCACATCATGGAATTTGGTTGTTTGAAGGAATTAATTTTTCAAGTGACATGCTACTTTAGCAGACAGTCTAGAATGAGTGTCACAAAGCTATGTGAATGTGAACTTCTACTCAAAGTAGAAGCAAGTTAAAGCTTGTTCAGCTATCTTACAGATACTTTATTCTTTCATTCAAAAATACTTTTCTGTGTCAATGACTCATCTATTCTAGATTAGAAAAACACTTCTGCATTGAACTAGATGGTGAAAATGTCTTCTCATTAGATATATAAGGCCCTTCAGCATGCAAGATTTCACAAATTATTTAACTGCACAAATAGAGTAAAAATGTTCAGTGCTAGCATTTCCTTTCCTTTAGTCTCTCTCTTCTGCTTCTAAATCCAGTGTCTATAATTATCCACAGAATACGTCCCTTTAAAATAAGCATAACAATATCAGTTTCTGTAAGATGGAAATCGCCAATGCCTACTGTTATTAAAGATGTGTAATACATAATGTCATTCTTCTTATAGCAAATCTCAAATATACAGAAATTAAGCTAATAATGGAAGTTTTTCACCGAACCTTCATGTCCAGAGGTAATCATTGTACAATCAATGAGTTACTTTCTAGAACCTTCTGTATGGCTTTTTTTTTGTTTGATAATTAATACAACAAAGAGTTTACTTTCCTTTTGTGTGTCTGGAATATGAAAGAAGTATTGAGATAAGCCAGTTAAAAATTTTAAGACCAGATAGAGTTTATAATCCCAATATATAATATGAATCTTTAACATTTTATGACATATCCATTTGATTTTCTGCTTGAGGCCACAAACTATACATGTGTGGTCACTCTTGTCTAAGTGCCTTGTAGAAAATATATCCAATAATGGGCTGGGAAGGTGGCTCAGTGGTAGAGCGCTTGCCTTGCATGCCGGAGGCCCTGGGTTCAATTCCCCAGCACCACATAAGCAAAAAGGAAAAAAGCCGGAAGTGGCGCTGTGGTTCAAGTGGTAGAGTGCTAGCCTTGAGCTGAAGAGCTGAGGGACAGCGCCCACGCCCAGAGTTCAGGCCCACGACCAGAATAAAAATTAAAAAATAAAATAAATAAAAAGAAAATATATCCAATATTATCAGGAAATCTGTGTTCTCCATAAAGACATATATATATATATATATATATATGTATATATATATGTATATATATTTACTTCAAAATTCCAAGTCAATATTTGAATTTCCCTATTTGAATTCCCAAGTCTGTAGTAGAATTTCCCAAGCCTTTTTACTTACTTGTTAGAGAATTGACCAGAGTGCACACAGAATTAAAAGTTTGGAAATACTGCCCTCTGGTGGAAAAATGAGTTCCTGACAGAACTGCAAAAAAGGAATTGCTTTTCTATTACAATCATTGCCACTTTATAACAAAGCATTTTTCTTTCCTTCCTTTCTTTCTTTTTTTCTTTCTTCCTTTCTTCCTTTTTTCCTTCCTTCCTCCCTTCCTTCCTTTCTCTCTTTCTTTTGCATTTGCTGTAACGTAAATTTTTAGAATCAAGATTCTGCAGGATCAACTTATGCACAGTATAATTATCTTTGCATATGAATCTTATAGGTGTCTTCATGAAATCCTATTTTAAAACCTAGAAAAAAAACCCAGAATAGTCCATTATTATTCATCTTCCATTTCAAGCATTAATGATGGTATCTCATATCTGAAAATTAAAATGTTAAATAGCTCAATTATTGACAAAAAAAAAAAAATGCTTCTTCTAAAGAACTCATTTAGCCAGTGTTGGTGGCTCACACCTGTAATTCTAGCTACTCATGAGACTGAGAACTGAAGATAATGGTTCATAGCCTGGCCAGGTAGGAAAGTCTCTGAGACTCTTATATCCAATTAAACATCAAAAAACCAGAAGTGGAGCTGTTACTGAAGTGGTAGTACGCTAGCCTTCACCAAAGTAATTCAGGGACAGCACCCAGGCCTGAAAGTTCAAGACCCAAGACTGGCACGCGCGCGCGCGCGCACACACACACACACACACACACACACACACACGAAGAAAAAGAAATAGATTTAATGTTCACCCTGTTTGGTTTTTTTTAATCATTACGAAATTGGATTTTTTTCTTGCGCTATTCCTCTACATGATTTTGAGAAATATTGCTATTTACTTTTGGGGCCCGTCCTGTGCTTGAATTCAAAGCCCTGCTCTGTCACTCGGCTTGCTTGTCCACAGTTCAGCATTTTGAGGGTTCACTGGAGACAGCCTTGCAGGCATTTCCACCTGCACTGGCTTTGAACCCTGGTGCTCTGATCTTGGCCTCCTGTGTAAGCTGGATTGATTACAGGTGTCAGCCGCTGACACCAGCTGTTTGTCTTTGTTTCACAGCACGGCATAAACGCAGTGTCAGTAGAGGAAAGCATCCCTACACAAATAAGGGTGACCAATGGGTGTGGTCAAGCCAGAGAAACGTGCGGACGCCTGTATTTTGTTCCCTATGTGATCCCCAAGCCCCCAAACCCTCTCCCTAACAAAGAGACTCCCAATCCCACCCCGCTGACTAAGTTCCACACAAAACCATTTGTTCCTTACAAGCCTGAGAAAAGTTCAGTCCACCTGTGATTCTCTGCTTGTCATTTCACCTCTTTTCTTTTGCTCTTTGTCGATACACCATGACAGGCACCTTGACCTTCCCCTCAAATCATGCAGGACAAATTGGTGTACTTCCTTCCTATAGACCAACAACTGGGGTCCTGGCTTTCTTGAGGGCAGAGACTAGGGCACTCTGCCATCAGTCTAGCACTCACTTCCTCCATGCTTAGTGTGCTGTCTAAATCTTCAATGGGAAACAAACATCTTCTTTAGCATCTGTATTGATTAGCTAGAGAGCCTTAATAAAGTTGAAAAAAAAAAACTAGGTCACTTTTAAAACAGGACCTACTTGTTCACCATTCTTGAAATCTGAAAAAAGAAGCTGCTGATGTGGTAGTTTTCTTCTGGGGAATTGTAAGATTTGTCCCTCGTCTCTGATCCTGACTTACATAGGATCACCAGTTCCAGTGTGAGCTCATCTCAACCTAGCCAGCTAGACCTACAATACCCATTTCCAAAGAATGTCACATTCTGATGTACTAGCACGAAGGACTTCGGAACTTGAAATGATAAAGGATTTATTTCAAATCATTAACAGTATCCCTTTTACCATCAGCAAGAAACGCAAGCTGTAGGCAGGACCCGGTGTGCAGTGTAATACCATTTACTTGCTCAGGTCTTAACTCCAGAAGGAAAGACACTGAGGCTTATAAACAGAGGGTCATAGATGCTCTCCTTTTCTTTCTCTCTTATTCACATCATTATACCTTTCTCTCTACTCTGCATCTTTTCAATAGATCACACCTAGCATCGACCAAGAATGAATATGTGCTAGTGAGAACAAAACTCTGATTCTCTTAGAATTGTTGTTTCTACTCTGTCCCATTGCAAATTATGTTATCTGCTAGGCCATCTTCCTGACTAAACTTTTGGACGCCATTGTTGTGATCCTTCACTATTGAAGATAAACAACAGTTCCCTTGCGCTAAGCTCTCTGATGAGCTCTGGTTCTAGCTATTGTGCTTTGGCTTTGCCTTTACACGTTGAAAGGGTCATTCTTTTTGTGGAGGCCGTGTTTAACAGCGTCTCTTGGGAGCCTCTCCCACCGGGGATGTGAGAACGTGAATGTGAGAACAGTCCCCTCGCCTGAGAACGTGAATGTGAGAACAGTCCTCTCGCCTGCTTCCAGCCCCACCGTCCCCAGCTTTCCCTCCCCTGTTAACCTGCAAAGTAATCCCACAGAACACCGGAGTTCATGGAGCCTTCGAGTCCTTCTGCTTCTAGAGTCCACTTTTCATCCTAACTCTCCTTGATTCTGTAATGGAGCGTGGATTATTCTTTGACGTGCAACTGATCATTGGAGAGACAAGTCATGTGATCCTATGAAATGGCTCTTAAAGCAACGGCTAACTAATTAATCTTAATTAACGGTCAATTAATTAAATTACTGATGGGGTCACTTTGGCAAACTTACTTTCAACAATTAAAAGGTGGCTATTTTAATTAGTTAACATACTTTCACTGAAATCAGAGATACTATTATTCTATTATGAAAAATCAATTTATGGTGGAAATTAACTCATATCCACATCACATCTAAATGATACCATAACAATGTAAAAGTGATCGATCTTCAGAAAGGCAAATGGAATCTTTTTCAACACACATCCTATGAAACTAATGAGGGCTAGCGTTGGGTGGAGGAATGGAGAGAATGATAAACAGGTGACACCAATCAGATGCATTGTACTTATCAACTGGTTGTTGAATGGTAACTCCTTTGTACAACTCCTTAAAGGTAATAAACATGTAGGTAAAGCAAAAAAAGGCATGAGAAGTTGTTGTACCTTTCTGCACGCCATTGATGAGGCCTTCGAATGTTTCCCACCCATTCTTTCTTATAAGCACAATCATATTGTAGGGTCATTAAAGACCTCCCTATTCAGAACAGTTCTACAATGAATCTTTCACACAGCACAGAATTCCTTTATGGTGCAAATAATCATCGTCTGTTTATTTTTCAGTCAATCCAAATGTTCACAGATTTTGCTTAACTCACAACACAGCTGTGTTTATGGAGAAAACTGAACTCTCAGAGACAAGAAACACCATCATCATTCATGTTCTGTAGACTATGAAGGATAGGTGAAGATGACAGCGCTGGTCCTTGCAGCTTGCCAACGGCGTTCAAGAGTGGCCTGTGTAAACATACGGTGGATATTTTTCCACACACATGCACTTCCAATTTCCTCAAAAACACTCCCCAGGAAGCCCAGCCCCGGAAGGAAGGACAGATAAGGCTGGACTGTCCACCTCTATCTATTCCCAGCCTCTTCTATCATACGTTCACCCCTCTTGGCTGAAGAGGGACGCTCTTCATTAATCCCAACAGACCCCAAATTAGAAGTGGTCACTTTCGGCAGCCTCTTCAGTTGTCCCAATATGGCGCTTCCTGGATGCATGGGTCATAGTCTTAAAATAACCTGACTCCTCAGGAGACAGGTTAGCTATGTTTTGCTTAATAAGAGCAATGTGGCCTGATAAGGGTAGAGTATATAATATTGAGCAACTTGGTTTGATGGTGGCATGAAAAATAAAATTCTCAGGAAAAATTCCCAGAATTACATTTCCACAAATCCAGAAGACATTAACTCCCCTGTCCCCACACCCCCAAAAACATAAATGCCATTGTCGGTGATAGAATAAAAAGGAAACAGCAAAATAGCCAACAGTAAGAAAAGGAAATTCTCTGCACCTTATGAGACATTAAGCATCACGTGCAGAGGGGGAAAATTGTTATGATATGTGTGTATGCACACTGACAGCAAGAATGGGAATGGAACATTCTACAAAGGATCTTCAGCAAATCACACACTTGTGTTAAGGATAAACAAAGAACTTGTTAAGGATAAACAAAGAACTTGCTCTGTCATTTTCAAGTATTTCAGTGCTGTTGGAAGGTGTTGGAAAAGAGAAGAAATACTTTTAGTGCTCTTACAATGTTTTTTAAAGGTAAGAAAATTTAATAAAGGAAAGCCAAAGGAATTCAGAGTAAATGAATGACTTTGCCTCTTGAACACCCAGATCTTATATATGATTGCAAATAAAATGGGACAACTGAAGAGTTTTTTCCTCTTGTAAATTCCTACTTTAAGGCTTAGGGAGAAAACTAGAAAACTAGGAGGAAGAACTGAGGAAACAGATGATAGCTATTCAGATGAGTAGATGGTTAGAGACTGACAGGAAGGAGCCACAGAGAGAGAGACAGACAGACAGAGACAGAGACAGGGACAGACAGACAGACAGAGACAGAGAGAGACAGAGAGAAATTACTACTATTGAAGTTCCCAATATCTTTCAGGTTCCTCTAATATATATGAAGCACTAAATGCTAACTATAAAGGAGTTGAGCAAACTGAGCTGTTTGATTAGTTGTATTACTTTTTGCTTTTCTTAATACTCTACAAGGTAGGTATTTTTAAACTTTGTAGTTTGTCAAATATAGTCAAATATAAAGTCAAACATACATTCATATTGCCTTAATTTTTCATATGCCTTATTATTAAGATCAATGTCTCCTTTAAAGCTTTTGATTCCCTCAGATTATCCTTTGCCATTCTTGCTGCAAGACTGGTTTTCTCAGAATGATTCCATTTCTATTTAGAGAAGGGCATTTTTTTTCAGGTATCAAATAAAAATTTTGGTAAGATGTGGTAGCTCATGCCTATAATTCATGCTAGGTAGCTGCACCAAGAGGATCAGACTCAGGTAACAGGCCAGCCTGGAAAACTTAATAACACCCTACCTCAAACAAAAGAAGGAACAAGAGGAGGAGGAAGAGGAGGAGGAAAGGGAGGAGGAGGAAAAGGAGGAGGAGGAGGAGGAGGAG
>NW_012267243.1:10270782-10314643 GCF_000151885.1 Dipodomys ordii | reverse complement strand
AGAAGAAGAAGAAGAAGAAGAAGAAGAAGAAGAAGAAGAAGAAGAAGAAGAAGAAGAAGAAGAAGAAGAAGAAGGATAAAAGGGGAAATATATATGAATTCTTCCATTTAAAAATTAGCTCCACAGCCAAGTGTCAATGGCTCATGTCTGAAATCCTAGCTATTCAAGGGCTGAGATCTGAGGATCAAAGCCAGCCCAGTCAGGAAAGCAGTAAGACTCTTATCCCCACTTTAAAAAATCCTGGAGTGGAGGTCTGGCTCCAATGGTAAAGCACCAGCCTGAGGTGGATAAAACAACACAAATTATAGCTCTTGTCATTGGCCTTCAAGCTAACTATACATGGGCTGGGGTCAGTGAGACCCACTGTGAGCTGACATCTAGTAGCCATGGGCCGCCATGATGTACATGGTAAATGCACTCATGTCAGACTTCCCTTTCCTCTCCTCCTCTCCTGTGTTCTTGGAACCCCAAGAGTGTGCAGAGAGAGGAGCAATCCTAAGTAACAAAAGACCCCATGGGGTGGGGAGGGGGGGGGGGGAGGGGGGACTCCCAGTTGGGCAGAGGAAAAAGTCTGGTCACAAGCATAGTGCTGGTAACTTTATTTGCTCTCCATATCCCAGCGTCTTAGCTGAAACTTGTTTAGAACTTAAAGTGAGGGTGGGGAACGTGGCTTAGTGGTAGAGCACTCGCCTCACACGAATGAAGCCCTGGGTTCGATTCCTCAGTACCACATACACAGAAAAAGCGAGAAATGGTGCTGTGGCTCAAGTGGTAGAGTGTTAGCCTTGAGCAAAAGAAGCTCAGGGACAGTGCCCAGGCAAAAAAGAAAGAAAAGAAAAGAAAGAGAAGGGAGGGAGGGAGGGAGGAAGAAAGGGAGGAAGGAAGGAAGGGAGGAAGGAAGGAAGGAAGGAAGGAAGGAAGGAAGGAAGGAAGGAAGGAAGGAAGGAAGGACTTAAAGAATTTAATAGATTGAGGAAAGGTGGCTCAGTGGTAGAGCGCTTGCCTTGCATGCATAAGGCCCTGGGTTCGATTCCTCAGCACCACATAAGCAAAAAGAAAGAAGCCGGAAGTGGCGCTGTGGCTCAAGTGGTAGAATGCTAGCCTTGAGCTGAAGAGCTGAGGGACAGCGCCCAAGCCCAGAGTTCAAGCCCCATAGCCGGACCCCCCCCAAAAAAAACAATTTAATAGATTGATTAGTATCTATTAGTTGTACAAAATTCTTTTGGACATGTCCATTTATGTACATGCGATATTCCCCCCACCCCGGCACTCTCCTCACCCCTTTCTCCCTTTCCTCCATCAATCTCAGCACACTCCATTCTCACATCTGTACATAAAGTATTTGGGCCACGTTCATCCTCTCACCCTGACCGAAGTTTTGTTTTGTTTTTAAATAGGATCCATTCAGAGAGAAAGATGTATTACTCCACTGTAACAGTTTTCCAAGATGTATTTTAAAGAACAATGGGACACAAAAGTGAAGATATATATATATATATATATAATTTTACTTACTCCTATACACTGAAGATACACCTATATGAATGCTTACTTTGTACAGATACAAGTATATATATGTTTGTATATATTATATACATAATTGAAATTACTGAGTGCTGGCTCTGTGCTAGTTCTATACTCAGGTTTTTTTACTCACAATAATCTGATGAGATGGAAACCACTTTGGCTCCAATTGATGCATCAGCAAACAGAACGGCAGAGATCACAGAGCTCACTGAAAGCGTAAGGAGGGTGACCTCGAAACACTTGATTCATTCAATCTTTTCTGTTCTTGGGGCATCTGCCTCCCTTTCAGAAAACACCCTAAGATACAGTCCACATAAATTAGGACCATAGAAAACGTGAGTGACAAAGATTTGTCACCAGGTACTTTATTTTTCTGATTCTGGAGCTTTAATTTACCCAGCTTGCTGCTTATGGCTGGTTCTCTACCACTGGAATCATGTCTCCAGCCTAGAATCTTGCTCATTAATGGGAGATGGAGTCTTGCATACATTCCTACTCAGGCTAGCTTCAAATTGCAACCCTCAGATCCCACCCTCCTGAGTAGCTAGGATTACAGGTGTGAGCCACTGGTGCTCCAAATATGATATGAGTTCTTGAGTCTCTGTAGGATAGCCCATTAGATCCAAATGGAAGCATAGTTTCTGACCATTGTCTATTACTATAGGAAGAATGTCCTACAAAGCATTTTATGTACTTCCTACAGCATTAGCAGAAATCTTGCTTAGTGGTAATGCTCTACCTAGACATGTACAACTAGTTTGAATATTTTTACCTTAGGATGTAGTCCTTAAAATCCAGAAGAAAGATTCTTTTAAAATTCAGGTTATTCTGGGACATTTCCGTTTGTTAATCAACCTTAGCAATGTTTTACTGAACTATACAGTGTGTGCTTATGTGCACATAAAAGTCAAAGCACTTCTCAAAACACCAAGCTACACTATTCTTCTCAGACTTCTATCAAAATTCCTCATCTTTAGGCAAAGCCTTACTCAATGTCCAATGGTATCTTTGTCTTGTTTGTATTCCTGGCTGGGCATGAGCCCCTTAGGAGCCAGGACCCCGCCAAACCTTCCTGTGCTAAGAATGTCTATGTAGCACACAGGGTAGAGACTCAGGGAATACTTTTGATTGAATAAATAAAGGCACTTAAACAATAGTTCTTATGCTCGCATCTGTCGGTAAGGTAAAGCCACGGTGCCCAGATATTTTAGTTAAACACAAATCTAGATGTTGTTTAGGTGTGATTTACCACTTCAATTATTACACAAAATGAAGGAAATTGTTCTTTATAATGTGTGTGAGCTTCATCTAATCAGTTAAAAGACTGAGATATGTCAAAGAAAGAGCAATTCTGCCTCCAGACAGCTCTTCAGCTCAGGAGGCCACCATCCTCCCTGGGCCCTTAATCTCCCAATCTGCTCCGTGAATGTTGGACTCGCATTCTCTCTAAATACATAACATATACACACTTACACACATAAAACACATTATGTGTTCTCTTCTGCTACTGATAAACAGGCCTTTTATTCATTTCCAGGCTATGACATAATATTTAGTGGTCCAGCTGATCTCATGCAAAATGATGGTTTCTTTCTTTTCTTCATTTTTTTTCTTTATATTAGTTACATGAGGCGGGGGTGGGGGGAGCAGGGGAGTGGGGTTCATTGCTGCATAGCCACGTACTTCTACCCTCTGTTCCAATCGATCCCCACCCACTGGCCATGTTCCTCACTTACGGTTCACATGAATAGGCATCTAGGCTCTCTGTAGGTCATGTTCTCATTGGTTGTACCAAAAAATTTCATAAATATTAGCTTTCTGGGGTATAAAAGAAAGGGTTAGCTAAGCATTCTTTGGTCTGGTGAGCATCTTATAGCAGCCAAATCAGCCACTTGGATGTCGTGGGGGTGATTCCAGTGAGAGACATTCTGGCAGCATTTCAGTCTTTCCAAAACCGATCTTCCAATCACTGTCCCCTCTACCCCAATGTACATGGCTGTACCTGCCTAGTACACCTTCCCACTTACATATTAATATCCAGTTATGTGGACTGCCCACCACCGCCAAAAGATTTAAATTCATTGATAGAATTAAAGGTAGCAGAAACCAAATCCAATCACGGTTGAAGTATATTGATCAAATTTCAACGTTTGAAGAGCTGTCTCTTTTTTATGAAAGGACACATAACTTCCATTAAGAGGAAGAAAAGTGTTGCCCCAAACAGAAAAAAAAAACCAGAGTGTCTTGATGATGTCTTTTAAAAATAGCTAAATGATCTAAGAAACGTTTCTACACTGAGTGCTTCAAATCGGGTGCCATCCATCAGCTCAGCCCGGGCTCCGAGCGCCTGGCCAAACCCTCGTCATTTTCCAGCCTGGAGCCGCAAGATTAGATTTAAAAGATTCTGTGAAAACTGTGGCTTCAAGGATTCTGAAAAATGACCTTCAGAGAGATGACTAACTATGACTGCAAACTGAGATTGGAGAGGACAGGAGAGCTGGCAGAACAGAACACAGGGCCGGGGAGGGGAGATGTAGAGCAGGGTGAGCAGAACCAACCAGAGGCTGATTACATGGCCAAGCAACAGTGGCCACCACGCACAGGGAAGCTGACTGGCTGCCCCGAGCCCTGGAACACCGCTGCGCTGTATTTTGTGCTCTAACTCATCCACAGAACAATTCCCAACAAGAGCCATGCAACCTGCTGTGCTAAGAAGCAACCCAGTTTCAACAATGTCAATGACTTACCCTCACTGGAAAAGTGATCTGTCTATGGCTTGGTTAATTGTATCTGATATGTCTTCTCAGGTTTTTGTGTGTTTGTTTCTTTTTTGGTAGGTACTGGGTTTGAACTCAGGTCTCTAAGCTTCAGCTCTTCTACTTCAAATAGGCCCCTAGTTCTTGGCCTTAGTTGGTTTTTGGTTAAAGTCTCATGATTGTTACTTCACGTTACAATTCTCCTATCTGTGCTTTGCATACAGGTGGAGTGACGCATCAGGCTCATTGGGTGAGATGGGGTCTCATTAACATTTGCTCAGCCTACCCTGGAAACACATCCTCTCTATCTCTGCCTTCCTGGTAGCTGAGATCAGAGCTGACAGTCACCACACCTGACCCTCTCTCAGTTTTCGTTCTAAGTAGGATATGCTTCTCTCACTGACAAAAATAGGCTTCCTCCTTCCAAACAGATTGCAGGCACCAAAGTTTCTGACTTTTTCCAAAATCTGTTTTGGTTAGGTCTTCTAGGCCATCTCGTTGAGTTATGGTGCTTCTTTTTTGTTTTAAAGGTGAACACACAGGTTTCCTCCAATTTCCCATTGCTATCACCTGAGCTGTGCAAACATTCCTGAGAATAAGTATATGTATTCATATATTTGTACATATATATATATATATATGACCCGACTATACAACCTAGCAATACTGCTGCTGCATATGTACCCAAGGAAAAAATTGGTATGTAGGAGAGAAAGCTTCCCCCCCCCATGTTTATATTGGCACTATACATAATAGCTCAGCTATGGATTACCTCAGTATCTATTAGTGTATGAATGAATGAAGAAAATGTGGTGTATGTTCACATTTATGCCTAACTGAATTAAATGGTTTCTATTTTGACCATAATCTCTTAAAACATTCACTTGAAACCTCAGTACATTATAAGAAGAAAGAAGAGGACAAGAGAGAGAAGGAAGAAAGGAAGGAAAAAAGGAAGGAAGAAGGGAAGGAGGGAAGGAAGGAAGGGGGAGGGAAGGAAGGAAGGGGAGGGAAAGAAGGAAGGAGGGAAGGAGAGAGAGAGAGAGAGAAGGAACATTTCATTTTAGTACTAGCATGTATCTGAAAAAGAAACTGCCATGAATAATCAAAAGCAACAGAATGTTTAATCACACTAATATGATTACTTCTCCTTTGTCAGCTCTGGCCTATGAGGCCGGGAATGTAGTTCTGCAATAGTGAGTGTCATGGTCAGAGCCCTGGGTTCCCAGTACATTCCCTAAAAGTTTGTTTTCTAATACTTTGAGGACTCAACACAGTATAGGCTCGTCTCTGAGTTTGGATGCAATCACCGCACACATCACTGTGGGAGAGTTAACAGAGCACCCAAACGCATGTAGGCAGCCTCTGAGTTCCCAGAAACAATTCCGTCTCTGTGTGTGAATGTATCCATATGTGTGTATCTGTGCATATGCACATATGTGTACGCCAAGCATGGACACGCAGTGGTGTAAGAATGGCTAAGCCAAAGGATTGAAGCAGTTGAAGTTGTGCAGGAGGAAGGATACAAGTTCAAGTGAAATAAAGACCATCTTTTTTTTTCCCCAAGCGCTCAGGGCTCACCTAGCTGGCACACGCTGAGTGTACACACAAGCAAGAAGCCTAGTAGGGGGTCTAATATTTTCTTTTCCTAACTCACCCCACCCACTGACCTCTTCCTGTACCTTGGTCCTGGTAGATGACTCCTTTCTCCCCAAGCGTCTGTTCCCTTGATTTTCAGGACAGCACGCTCTTTGTCTGAGCTCACTGTACTGGTGATTCTATGTCACTTCAGGATTCTACATCCTCCATCGACACCTGCAACTCATGCTTATCTTTCTGAGCTATTCCCAAACTCTACTCTTGTATATCTAGCTGTTTATTCAATATCACCTCTTGGGAGTCAAAGATGCAAATCTTCACTTCTGCTTCCCACCACCACCACATCCTTGGATGGGATCAGCTCAGAAAATGCCAGGGCCAGTTTCTTCCATCAAAATCTTTTGAATGATCCCTGTCTTCCATCTCTTCCCACATCCTAACAATCTACTGGTAAAGCACACGTTCAAAATATATCCTATAGCCTTTCATTTCTTAACTCCCTAACTGAACTTCTATTTCTCTCTTTTCACCACCTACAGAATGTCCTCAAGAGGCTCGTCTTCTCTTGGTTTTTGTTTGCCTGTTTGTATTTTAAAAAGGTTTAGTGAGGAATTATTTTTACATAAGAAGGTTAAAGTAGGAAGAAACAGAAAAGACAGAGAAAGGGGCTAGGAAGGTGGCTCAGTGGTAGAGCGCTTGCCTTGCATGCCTGAGGCCCTGGGTTCAATTCCTCAGCACCACATAAGCAAAAAGGAAAAAGCCGGAAGTGGTGCTGTGGCTCAAGCGGTAGAGCGCTAGCCTTGAGCTGAAGAGCTGAGGGACAGCGCCCAGGCCCAGAGTTCAGGCCCCATGACCGGACCCAAAAAAAAGAAAGAAAGAAAGAAAAGACAGAGAAAGCTTTTCTGCTCCTCCTACAGGATCTGGGAATTAAAGACTCAAAATGGAAGCTCCAAACCGTAGCTTTCATACTTTCTTCTTATTATCGTTACTATTATTTTATCATCTTTAACTCGCTGCACAACTCAACGAGGCAGCTTATGAGTGCAACGCAATCTTGATCAATGTCTCTCCTTTCAGCATTTTCCCCACTCCTCCCTCGGTTTCCCTACTTCCATTTTCACCTGCACACATGGAATGCTATTACTGCATTTTCCCACCCCTCCTCTCGTCATATGTCTACCCCACTGTCCCTTGAGCTCATGCCCCACTGACACTTCAAATTCTAGCTTTCTGGCATTCATATTGTTAGACTGTAAGTTAGTTGTTCAAAGGAGTTATACCATTGGAATTCTCCCCTGCCTAGACCATACTTCAGTTAATACATTTGTGGACATATGCATATGAGCCTGTATATTTACATCTATGTATGTATATGTATACATTTTATATTATATACATTGTATATATACATATACAATTTTGAACCATGTGTACATATATCTGCATCTACATATATAAATATTTAGGAAGTAGTATCTATGAAGTCAGAAGGACCTGCTTAGTTTATTATCTATACTAGAACAGTGTCTGACAATGTAAGGAGATATTCACCTCCTTCATATTTGTGTGGACTACATGAAGGAATAAATGAATTTCTTTGGTACTTTACCAATCACAAATAAGCAGATTTTATGAGCTGTGTCTTACAGAACAGATTCATGTTTGCCAAGGCCAAATTCATGTTAAAATGCCCTTCTGTGCAGAGCTGGGCATGGTGGCTCATGCTTGTAATCTTAGCTAACTAGGAGACAGATTTAGGAAGGCCATAGTTGGAGGCCAGCGAGGCCTCCCATCTCAACCAGCAAGTCGGACATGGAGGTTTATGACCCAGGAAGTGTTCACAGCAGGAAGGATTGTTGTCCAAGGCCAATAGGAGCTACTATCTGAAAAATAGCTATGGCCAAAAATGGGGGCTTGGGGTGTGAGAGAGCCCGATCTAGCAAACACAAAGCCATGGGAAAATGGCACTCTTTGAAAGGGGCTTTCTTTTCCCTACCCAGAGAATAGTGGAAGGTGGAGGAGGGCAGCCTGTCTTTCATAATGACCGCAGCCATACCACGGGTCCAGAAAATGTTCAAAGTAGCCAGAAGCGGAAGCAGGTACACCCCAGAGAACACCCCGCCTCTTCCCCCAGCTCGCAGAGACTCCTTCCCACAGAGCTGGGGCTTGGCTTCCACGCCAAGCGTGATGTGGATAAAAGGAATAAGGCAGGTTATTCAGTTTCTAATTGCTACTTGCCCAACTTTTTCCTAATTGCATTTTCCATAGACAATGCGTGCCAAAATGAACATTCCACTAATGATGCTGGCCAGACGGTTTGTCAAACACTGACACCTAGTGAATGTTACTACACAGAGCCGACTCTGGGCTCCGTTCCACAGACATTCAGTTTAGGAGGCAGTCAAATCTCATTCACCTACTCTGAGTGTTGGACTTGGCAAAGCCAGATTCGAAGCACGACTTGTGCTCACCATCGGACCCCCTGCACGGCTGAGTGTATGTCGCAGGAATGCAGGCCAACAGGAGAGAAAAACCCCTGCAAAACTACCTAGAGAGTCTCTCAAGTGAAATGTAAAATGCTTCATGTTTGTTCACTGCCCTGGTATGGAACCAGCTCGCAGCCCTGCTCCTCTAATGACAAGAAGGAAGGGCCCAACCTTGGCCTTCAGGCTCTGAGATGAGCTGGCTCAGCCCCAGGCTGGCACTTCAGAGACTCTGTGCTGCACAGGTGACCTCATGGGAGAAGTACAGACCCAGAGAGACAGAGACAGAGATAGAGTCAGAGAGGGGGAGAGACCGAGACAGAAGCAGAGAGACAGAGAGACAGAGACAGACAGACAGAAGGAGGAGGAGGAACAGGAGGAAGGGCAGGAAGAGGAGGAGGAGAGAGGAGGAGAGACTGTACCATAACAAGAGAAAGAACAAGGGCTCACAGCTTGGAGGCAGTAGTAGAATGTGCACGGACAAAGTGTCCGTTGGTGTCCGCCTACTATGATGTCCACAGTGACAGGATCGCTTCATGACACGTTTGTCTTCATGGTTATGTCATGGCGACCTCGCATACGCTTCTGAGACACACGTCTCTTGGTTCTCCTTCCCCCATGGCCTCCCTTCTCTCAGCACTTCCGCCTTCCTCTCCTCCCTCTTCCGGTCTGTTTCTTCTTCCTGAAGCTTCTCTTGCACTTTGGTTTTTTTTTTGGTCAGTCCTGGGGCCTGAACTCTGGGCCTGGGCACTGTCCCTGAGCTCTTCAGCTCAAGGCTAGCACTCTACCACTTGAGCTACAGCGCCACTTCCGGTTTTCTAGTGGTTTATTGGAGATAAGAGTCTCACAGACTTTCTTGCCCGGGCTGGCTTTGAACCGTGATCCTCAGTTCTCAGCCTCCTGAGTAGCTAGGATGACAGGCGTGAGCCACCAGCGCCCAGCTTTCTCTTGCACTTTGATCTCTCTCTCTCTTTTACTCAGGCAGAGAGTTGAATTTTCCTTTGGGGAACTCTTTTGTCTTCGTTTATCCATCTTTGTCCTGGCTGTTCCTCTCTTTGATTCTGTGAGAGTTGATTTGGAGTGCCTAGAAAGACAGAAGCAAAACAAGCAAAAGGTGGCTTCAGTCTTCACCAACATGACACTCTCGAGTTCCTTCGTTATTGATTTATGGTTCACTTGTGCTCTGGGCGCCGTGGTGCACAGATTTCTTTGCATGTCATACACTTCACTGTACAAAAACACCAGGGCTGTTTTCAGTCCCAGAGGTGACAGTCCTTGCACTGACTGACCGCTGGCACTCTTACCAATGTCTTGGATTTACTGTCTCTGAACTCTGACTCCAAGGCTACTTTTGTAAAGCCATCTTTTGTCATTGTGAAGAGGTAGGTTGAACATGTCAGAAAGTTAGAAAGGGGGCTGGGAAGGTAGCTCAGTGGTAGAGCGCTTGCCTTGCATGCATGAGGCCCTGGGTTCGATTCCTCAGCACCACATAAGCAAAAAGAAAAAAGCCGGAAGTGGCGCTGTGGCCCAAGTGGTAGAGCGCTAGCCTTGAGCTGAAGAGCTGAGGGACAGTGCCCAGGCCCAGAGCTCAGGCCCCACGACTGGACCCCCCCACCAAAATAAAAGAAAGTTAGAAAGGTAGCAACACCACCTCCTGACTATCTGCCAAAAATGCCACAAATATAACATTTTGCTTTAATATCAAAGTAAAGGAACACAATTTCTTTTTATTTGTTACATACTTTTTTAAGCTTTGTGATACTGTATTTATTTCTTGAGTAGAAATTGTTTGACTTAGTTTAAATATAAGTGTTCTTCTTGTCTACTGTCATATTTGGTGTTTCTCATTTCTCTCCATTTTTCTGTATTGATTTTCCCCCCTTTGGTTAGTTTAGATTTTGAGGTGGGTATCCCTATATCGCTCAGGCTGAACAAGAACTTGCTATGTATGCCAGGCTGGCCTCAAACTCACAGTCGACCTTAACTTTGCAAGTGTTGGCATTACAGGTGTGCATCACCGTGCTAATTTTTTTTAATTTTGTTTGGATTGACCAAGAGATGCCTTATTCTTTTCATGTATGGTTGGATTTGAATTAATGTTCTATTTGTGTTGCTTTTCTTGAATTTTATTTACTTATCGATAATAAAGAGAGTTAAAAGTTAACCAGTAATCTTACTTTTTGAACAATAACTTCAGCTATTTTAATTTTGAAGATCGTCTCCCTTAAGTTAGTTCCTGAACCAACTATCCTTCCAATACTTTCCACAATCACTGTTGTATAAACATAACCATCACCAATTTCTTTCCTTATCATTACCGTCTTTGCCTCAGCTCTTCCTAGGAAAGCTTAGTACTCTCAGGTGAAAAGTCTTTAGGTGACATTTTTCTCATTCTTTTTCTTTTAGGAATATCTCATTCTGGTGTCCTTGTTTCTCCAAGGTATTTTTGCTTCTTTGGGGTTTTGCTATAGAATGTGATTTTTTTCAGCAGCACTTCAATGCTATTTCTTCTTTTAGGCCTTCAAAAGTTGTTTCTTTACATGCTAGGCAATCTGTCTTTGTCTCTGAGAAAAGGTTGAGTTTGCCTTATCTATAGAGTTCGGTGTTTAAATTATGCTTTATGTTTTTGTGAACTTGATCTTATTTATCTTGCGTGTGATACAGCGGATCTTGTGAATCCTCCATTAGTGTGGAGAATTCTCAACCATTATCTCTCAATTTCGCCTTTCATTTATCACCTCTCCATTAAAAACTCTCCGTGCCTAGGCATATCGGCTTTTTATGACTGCCATAGGTGCATGTCTTCCAAATGCCAAGTTTCTGAGAGGAGTCTGATTTGCTTTAGTTTTCAGTCCAGTCATTTCAGTACAGAACAAACACACGAGAAAGTTCCATTTCTGTTTGCAAAGTGAGCAAATTCCTGACAATGGCCACAAGAACATACAGCAAATAAAGAAATACTGGATTTGTTCTAGCAGCCTACTACAACTCGGTAGGAATAGTGACAGTGTGGAATCTGGCAGACAGCCTGTCCTCGTCCTCTCACCCCACGCCCACAGTGGAGTTTTGCCTGTGATGGACACCCCCACTTCCACTGCAGCAGCGTCTTCACAGGAGGGCAAAGGGTCAGCATTGCTCAGCCTTTCCCACAGCTACAAGTTGTAGAAACTCATGCAAATCAGGACGAACAGTTCCCAAGTCAAGGCAGAGACAGGAAAAGCACAGCGCATGGGCAGTACTGGGGGTTGTGCTCTCTTCCAACTTTTTGGTGGTTAATTGGAATGAAATCTCACAAGCCGGGCGCCAGAGGCTCACGCCTGTAATCCTAGCTACTCAGGAGGCTGAGATCTGAGGATTGCTGTTCAAAGCCATCCTGGGCAGGAAAGTCTGTGAGACTCTTACCTCCCATAAACCACTAGAAAACTGGAAGTGGCACTGTGGCTAAAGTGGTAGCGTGCTAGCCTTGAGCTGAAGAGCTGAGGGACAGCGCTGAGGCCCAGAGTTCAAGCCCCATGACTGACTAAAAGAGAGAGAGAGAGTCTCATAGACTTTCCTTCCTGGGCTGGCTTTGAACCATAATCCTAAGATCTCAGCCTCCTGAATAGCCAGGATTTCAGGCAAGCATGACCCATCAGCAACTCCCTAAGTGTCTGCATGTTGAGATAATTATAAATACCCCTATAAAGAAAAAATAATGGTGCTCTGTAGTGAGCCATATACATTGAAGCTGTCACACTGTAGAACAAATACCAGCTTAAAAGCTTTGGGGTTGAGAGAAAAGTAATAGCAGAGATGGGTACGGGTATTTCCAGAGAGGACTGAGTATTTGTGTTCTACTGAGTTCCGTGGTCTACATTCTTCCGTGGATTGTGCGACTGAGGAGAAAAGTTTGCAAAATTATGGTGCTGCACTCCTCCAGGCAAGGGCTTAGTGAGGCGGCATCAGGAATAACCCAGAGGAGGCAGAGGTAGACCCCAGCATGCTGCCCTCCGCAAGGCCTTGCTCCGAGCTGGGCTGATGGCAGCTGCACTGCTCGGATTTAACCTCAGTAACCCTGCCCCCAGCCGCAGAACGCGAGTCAGGAATGCACGCATGCTGATTTCCAGTAATTCATGAAGTCTGATGGAAAGTAGATTTTTAGCATGATAAAACCATACCGTGATCTAGTTCATACTTTGATTGTGTTTGCTTTTAAATTTTCTTTTGTCTAAAAGTAGCCAGAGGAGGAACATGGTGAGGGAAGGGTCAGGAAGGTTAATTATAGAGCCCAGCTGTGAGTAATAAAAACAGCAGTCAGGTTGGGGAAGAGAGAATAATCCAAATAAAGCAAAAGAAGCAGGATGGACCCATCTCAAGCCAGGAGCAATGTTAAGAAACAGATGAATTCTAGATGTATTCACAAGAGCTTCGTGAAGTCGAGAGAATGTGGGGTTGTTGACAGATACAGAAGAACCACGTGGAGTCAGTCATTTCTCCTGGTGTATGGTTCAGGGGTTAGAGAAGCTACACACGGAGCCATGGGGGGGGGGGGCGTGTCCAGGGACTAGGATGAGGGATGGCAGAGGACCATCAAGATGTGGATCTTTGTGACACCTTTTTCTCCTTTCTGGCGGCTTATGCACCAAAGGTGGTCCTTTTCTTTAACCAAGAAC
The DNA here is from genome assembly GCF_000151885.1 of Dipodomys ordii. Taxonomy (NCBI): domain Eukaryota; kingdom Metazoa; phylum Chordata; class Mammalia; order Rodentia; family Heteromyidae; genus Dipodomys; species Dipodomys ordii. The sequence continues at coordinate 10,301,626 of NW_012267243.1, read as the reverse complement.
TCCGGTGAGAAAACATCAACCACATGTCTAGTTGCTGATGCAAAGTCACCCACAGCACTCGCTCCGGGAGTCACCAGAGTTGGAATCTGTCCCCAGCGAGTCAAGCTCTTCACTCAAACCGCCCAGGTAATCCGAGATAAAATAAAGCTACAGGTGTTTTTCTGGGTTTTTCTTTTGCCCCCAAAGCCTTCCTTTGTTGGAGGCATGCAGTCCACATGAAGCTTTAAATGGTTTCACAAGACACCATGGGTGTGCAAAAATCAGTCTCTTTTAAAACTTTAAATAAGTGCAATTTGTGTTCTTCAGTGAGTAGAGTTAGCATGTCAGGAACACTACCTAGAATCCAGAAATGTTTTGTATATCCCCTTGATGGTAAGTTAATTTGATCTTCCTCAGAACTGCCTTGGCTCTTGTTAGAGTGCAAGTTAAAATGTCTGAAGTTTGAGAGGAAACAGACCATCTTGGGAAATCACTCGGGCCTGCCAGATGACAAGGAACTGTAACTTCAGCATTCGAACCACATCAATCATGGGTGTGGGGAGCCACGGCGAAGAGCCACGGGAAAATAGTTGAGTAGCTTCCAAGGAAGGAGGAAAATCTATAGAAAGCACTGAAATGTTTAGTTTTAGAGGTGGAATTCTTTCTTTTAAAACATTTTGAATAGCTTTTAAAAAGATACATTAAGCATAGGTCTGGCTGATTTAAAAAAAGAAGGCACTAGTCATTTAAAATACAGAATCTACTCACTAGACACTATATTGAAAAAGAACTAGACAACTTGTGGGTGGGGATGGAAGGGGAAAAAGCAGAAGAGAGCAATAGAAAGGATGGCACTGTCCAAAAGGAAATGTACTCTTCACCTGACTTACCTAACCTTAACCCCTTCTGAACATCACCTTTATAATAATAAATTAAAAAAAAATAGAGAATCATTTGGAAAGTGCCGGGCTGCTTGGCCTTGCTAGAGGATACCTGCATTGTTTGAATTTGAAAAACACTAATTTCTTTTTTTTTTTTTTTGTCAGTTGTGGGGCTTGAACTCTGGGCTTGGGTGCTGTCCCTCAGCTCTTCAGCTCAAGGCAAGCACTCTACCGCTTAAGCCACAGCGCCACTTCCGGTTTTCTAGTGGTTTATTGGAGATAAGAGTCTCACGGACTTTCCTGCACAAGCTGGCTTTGAACTGCAATCCTCAGATCTCAGCCTCCTGAGTAGCTAGGATTACAGGCGTGAGCCACCGGCGCCCGGCTTCACTAATTTCTTACACTAAAAATTACCATCCACCAGTTAACTTTAGGGAAATGAATGGTACTATGCGGGGTTTTCCCCTCAGGAGGGAGAAGAATTTGTGATCTTTATGTACCAACAGATAATATCCTTTAATCAACCCTGAATAGGATGGGAGCACAGGACAGAAGAAGGGGGAGGCCAGGGTGCGTAGCTGAAGGAGCCCGTGAATCCCAGGCATGGTGGGAAAGGAGAGCAGAGGCAGTGGTGGTTGACAGCGAAGCAAAGAACACATTCTTTTAAAGTTACAACGTCTCAGTTTTCATGGAGCTGGGTCTATAGAGTTGGACCATCTGACCATACATTAAGATCATTTCAGATTTGCCTGTGTGATTCAATACACACACACACACACACACACACACACACACACACAAACACACGGATATATTTCTACTAGGTCTTCATATACACTTATTATTTATAAAAATATGACACATACATGTCACAAGTCAGAATATGTGGAGATCAGCAAGGAATAATGTAATATCTTGCTTTGTATATGGTGACCAATGTGTCTGTCTTTTTTTTGGGGGGGGTCCAGTTGTGGGGCCTGAACTCGGCCTGGGCGTTGTCCCTCAGCTCTTCAGCTCAAGGCTAGCACTCTACCACTTGAGCCACAGCGCCACTTCTGGCTTTTTTCTTTTTGCTTATGTGCTGCTGAGGAATCGAACTCAGGGCCTCAGGCATGCAAGGCAAGTACTCTACCACTGAGCCACTTTCCCAGCCCCCAATGTGTCTGGGTAATAACTTTTATTATTACCACTGGTTCTGGAACCTATGGATTCACAGTCTTGTGTTTATCAGTGGCAACCAGTTAAAGTAAGGAGAGTTCCTGTGCAAAGTTCCCGCTGTGGGGTCATGGGGGAGGAAGGGAGCAAGGGAAGTGGAGCTGATACAGAAAAGCCATCTCTAGGGTTCCACCCCATCAGGTGTGTGTCCACTTGATATAGAACTAGGCAGTGTGTTCGTATAGTAAGTATGCATTGCACTGGCCACTGTATTTAGGCAAACTGTATGGAGCCAAAATAAAGCAATTGATTTCACTTTTCAGAGTTTAAAATATTCATGTTAATCAAATAAATGTAGGTGGGTGGCATTTAATTACAAGCCAAATAAATGCCCCGAAAACGAGACAGGATGTATAGGAGAATATGATAAAGACACTGAGCTATACATATGGAGACATGGAAGGGGAGGACAGACAGACATGGATGGTGTTTCTGGAGGAGAGGTGGTTGAGTTTCTGTACAGTACACATATAGTAGTAGCTTTCTGAATGAATGGGGAGAGAAGATATTCCTCTTTGGGCTAGACTTGAAACTAGTGCCAGGGTCATTTCTGAAGTACTCTATTGGTCACAATGGTCAGCGCTTAGTCCAGACCCAAGAGAAAAGTCCGTTGTGCTCAGTTTCCATAGGAAAGTTCCAAAGAACTTGAGATACTTTTAATCAACCGCATTTGGTCACCAGGGCTCAGGATAATATGAGAATGCAGGTACACAGTCATTCACTTGTTGATTACCAAATAGCACCAACAGCTCATTCTTGCTCCCAGCTGCCCGCACTGGTTTATATGGGCAATTTCAACATCATATTAATCTCTTAGCTATTGATTCATCAGACAAGTAGCTATGTGCATTACCTGGTCACTGTGCCAGCATTGTGAGACACAAATCTGAACCCAAGATCAAAGCCCTTAAAAAGTAAAGTATTTATTGACAAGACTGTCCTGCTACAAAAAAAATTAATAAATAAATTGAAAAGGGAAGGACACAATGCTGGGAAAGTTGGTCCCCCAGTGCCTATTTATGAGGATCCACAAGTTTGTGTATGATCCTGATATCACAGCTTGTTAAAATAATCTAAGATTCAGACAGTGGTGCCAAGCCCGTTTCACATTTTATTTCCTTCATTGTTAATAGGTCAAGACCTTCAGCTGGGGTAACTCTTATTTAATATTATTTTTCATTTTAAAAACATTCCATTCTTAAAGTCTTCTTCAGAAGGGGAAATTTGCAGCTTGTAAAATATGTTATTCATGAAGGTAGACTTACAGATCTGAAAAAGCAATGTATTGAGAAAGTGTACCAGATATATGAACTCCTGGAGACTTCACACACACACACACACACACCACATCATCATTATCATCATCATCATCTTCATCCCTACATAGATATGCATGCATGCTATAGAATACATATGTCATATATATACATCATACACAGGTCATACACACAGGTCATATACACATAGAGAGAAAACTGTTCTAACTATGTCTTCGACAAATTATCTCCATATGCAAAAAATAATAGTCCTCAAATATAAGTGGCAGAAAAGCCAATCTTACCTTCACTTAGAAATAATTGGCCTAACCATGCAGCTAGAGCCCCAAACACCACATATATCACTCTAAATAAGCAGTACCTTAAATCTATAAAGGATTAAGAGAGCTCTTTCTTTGCCCAAGAAATACAGGAAGAAAATGAAAACCAGAATAGAAGGAGAATAGGAAAAAAAAAGCACAAAAGTAACAATAGTAAATGAATTTATCTCACAAAAGTTAAACTTGGGCATCACTGACTCATGCCTATCATGCTAGTGACTTAGGAGGCTGAGGTCTGAGAATCAAGGTTTGAAGCCAGACTGGACAACCAAATTGAAGTGATTTTTATTTCCAATTAACCAGCAAAAAGCCAGAAGTAGAGGTATGGTTCAAGTGGTAGAGCACCAACCATAAGTGAAAAGGTAGAAGCCCTGCGTTCAACCCCCATTACTGGCACATCCAAAACAACAACAAAACAACAACAACCAAACATGCAGATGGACAATTTACTTTGGAATTTCTCTGATAATAATACCCCGGGAACTTCCCACCTGATAAATGATCACAGGTCATCCTTTCTGATTAGCCTTTCAATGAAACTAAGTGAAAATGTTACAATGGGGTTTTCATCCCACACTTTCAGAGTGTTTATTCTTTACTTGGCTCAAAGCAAATTATAGCACGGATATCCTTTGACAGGGCTTACAGAAGGTGAGATCCAGAGTTCAAGCCTCAGCTGGAGCTTTGTGCTTTCCCTCAGCTTTTTCTGCTCATGGCTAGCTCTTTATTACTTGAGCCAATCTTCCAACTCATTTCATTTTTGTGTTTGCTAGTTAATTGGAATTGAAATCCAGTGGATTTTTCTGCCCAGATTGGTTGCGAACCAAAATCCTCCAGGTCTCAGTCTCCTGAGTAGCTAAGATTACAGGCATGAGCCACCATGTCTAAAAATCTTAACTGATGTGGTATGTCATCTATAGCAGCTACTCATGTACCGTGTAGAAAAGTAGAGAACGAGAAACAGATGAGACCCCCAAGGTCTCTGAGAGAAAGTATTGTAATTAAAGTTCAGTCCTGCAGACTGGATCTAGGCACAAGTATCTCTCCAGGCATTTTCCATCAGTACTCACACCCCAAAGATGAGTGCTGTCCTTCGCACCTTAGCCACCACCCACTTTCAGTCTACTGAAGGTGTATTTGGTAACAGGTGTTGAAACTGATTTTGCTGCCATAAATTAACTAAAAGCAGGAGAACAGCCTGACATCTCCACCTCCATTTTGGGTTTGTCATATTTTGTCTAGGCTCTTCTCTCCATAGTCACTTTACAGTCACCTTTGCTCCAGGAAAGATCGGGGCGATTGATGATATCTTTACGATGAGACTGCAACTACCCCTAAGAAACATCAGTGCCTTCACCTGTCAATGAGGGTAATCACCGCCAGTCATCAGGCTGTTGCTTGGAGCAGGAGAAATCTCATGGAAATCAGATTGCTCCCACTCAAGTGACAACTTCTCCATAATCTGGAACCTGGGCAAACCAGAACTGACATTCTGACCTGCTAGCTCACACCTGCAGTCCAGGAATCGGGCTGTGTAAACTTTGCTTCTACTTCTAGTTCTTCCTCAGTTTAAGCTTAACACATATGTCTGTACCCCCAAAGACAGCTTAAGGTGAGCTGAAGCGCTATCTTCCCCAAGCATGCCTATGCCATATAAAAATATCTTCTTTCTCCGCCACTTTTCTTTCCAAATAAATCTTTAATCACTTTCACTATGTTCCTTGTTTTGCCTGAATTCTTCTCTCACCAAACTCAAAAGACTGCAGTAGAAAGCCAAGCTGATTTGTCAGTAATTTTTCCCTGAAAATGTTCAGGGCATCTTACCTTTCTGTGTGTTTCGAGTCCTCCAATGCACATACTGTTTCTTGAAACAATTTATTTTTTTTAATATAGCGTCTAGGGAACCAGGAGTCATTATAAGATCTCTAGAAGGAATTGCTCTGTATTTCTGCTTTCTTTACATGCTTGCTTTGCTGGAATCAAGTGTAAATACAATAGATTTTTTGAATGTAAAAATACTGACTTGCAGAGGAGGTAAGACAGGTCTGCAATCAGAGCAAGCAGCAATCCATGGGAAGGTGCAGGTGGTGGCAGCCAGCGTGGCTGGGTCATCTCTGCCCCGATGAGATGTTTGAGGCAAGGTGGGGTGATTCTATCTGGAGCCAAGAGCAAGCAGCGTGAGACTGAAGGAAATGACCCAGGAAGTGTTGGGGTTTTTTGTTTTTAATTATTGTGAAAGTACCCTTCAGAGGGGTTACAATTACATGGGCAAGATAGTGAGTACATTTCTTATCAAGCATTGTTGCCTCCTTGTTTGTTTCCCCATACCCAGGAAGTGTTTTATAAGCCAAAAACAGTCTTGCTTTTGACATGGCTCCCTGTTCCTCCCTGACGGGCTGCTCTCAGATGGAGAGGAAGATTTGATCAGTGACTTTGAGTCACAGCAGTGACTTCTCACACACTTCGTCCAACCTTCACAGTTCACAAGGTGACAGAGCAGTTATTCGTCAGGGAAAATTAATTCACCTCCTCATGCAGCCGCACTTGAGAAGCTCCTATTCTTCTAACCACAGTTCTCTTAACAATTACCAGAGCAACATGTCTGTTCAAGTCACTTTTAGGTAAATGGTACAAAAGTGGTGGAGCATAGGAAAATGAAAAATATATATTTGTGTGTATATATGTATATATATTCTAATAATAGAACATAGCTTCTATTGTTAGAATCTATTTTATATTCTAATAACAGAATATAGAATACAACGTAGTCTAATTAATACAGAAAGCCATTCATCAAGGATTGAAATACAGGTTAAGAGGACCTAAGTATAAACAGGTTGATTTGAGGATAATGTGAATCATTTTGAACTTATATATACATAGTGCATTGTGGAAAAGAAATCGTATGTCTTGTGGAGCAATTTTAAAAAGCAATTCTTTTTGAATTAAACATTAGCCTCGGTTTTTATAAGTTTATCTTTGTAGTCCTTTCATACAAGGATAACTTAATTCAAAGATTTTCATCTTAAGGATCAATCATAAACATTCTGTTCTTCCCAGAACAAAGATTCTGTCAACTAAGGAAACCTATGTTAGCATGAAACGTAACTATTTAACAACGCTTTTCATCTTTGCCACAAGGTGGCAGCATATGCATAGGCGCCCACATTGCAATTGTTAACTGAGTCCTTCCGCCTGGGACATAGAAGATGGATGGTTCAAAAGCCAAGCTGCTACCTTAGAAGGCTGTAAGCACTTTATACTGTTGTTTATTTTGCTGATTTTCATTGTCTTCAGTTCAAGAGCAATACATTTTTTTCATCTTATATCAGTCCTAAATTTGTTCTTTTGTAAATTAAACAATCTCATAGCAAATTCATTCACTTTTAGGACAAAGAGAGAAATATTTTCACTTCGTTTATTTGGCCCCTATCCCGATGCAGCATCACTGGAAAGCCAGAAAGTATGTTAACACCCTTTCCTCAAATTAACCTTGCCCATCTTTTGTTTCTATAGGACCCTGATGAATTCATTTCAGTAGAGCCTTCCTTAAGCACTCTGTAAAAATTAATGATAGAATAATACCCCTTGAATTCTACCACTGTGGTTTGTTATTGAAAATATGCATTATTATCATTCTACTAAGGACATACTTACTACTTGATTATTCTATTGTTTTTCTCTACTAAGATGTGAGTGCCACAGGAGACAGATTTTATCCATTTGTTCCTATTGTCTTTCCAGCTTTTAGAACAGTTCCTAAACCTGTGTTGACTGCATGGCTGTGAAGGCTGAAATGCATAACCACCAACTTCAGCCAGGTGAGGGCTGGCAAAGAGCAGACCCTGACCTCTGCAGGGAGAGGTAATGGCTCTGTCTCCTTCCTGTTCTGCTCCATCTCATGTTATTTTCCAAACCTTGTAGATCTCATGTTTCCATCCAGTCAATATGGATAATAAAATTATTTTTACTCATATCCTGGCATAGATTTGAATCTGTGGCTAAATTAGGCAACAATGAACTAATTTAAACATAAGATTATATGGAAGCTAACTAATCTCTTTTCTTCAACAACAACTTTGATTTCCCAAGCATTCCCAGCTTTGATCCAAGTATAAAAAATGTTTTTCCCCTGATCCTTTCCTAATTAAATATCTTCTTTCTTGCCTGAGATTCATTTGTAAGGTATTTTCCAGAAAAAAAAAAATCCCTGCTCTTGTTATGTATACTAGTGCTAGCTGAGCATACAAACATCCAAGGTGACCCAGAGACAAATCCTGACCCACATTCTCCATGAAGATTGTGGGAGACTATGCTAAGAAGTTAGGCCACATGCTGCCTCCTGCCATACAGCCATCTGCAGGCCCTCCTCACATGTGCTAGCTCAAACGATACTAACTGCTTCTGGACTGCTTCTCAGAGGGAGTGATGCTTGCTACCTCTACAGAACAGAGAAGGTGAAGGAGATCGACAGACAAAATATGTGGTGCGTATGTGCATCTGTGCTAATGGAACAATGAAGCTTATTGAGATCAGTTTGGGAAGAGGGGAGAAGAGATGAGGTCTGATTAAGGTACATTATATGCATATATAGACAAGTCAGAATGAAACCATCTTGTCAAAAAGCCAGTAGCTAGTGGCTCACACCTGTATTCCTAGCTACTCAAAAGGCTAAGATCTGAGGACTACAACTTAAAGCCCGACCAGGCAGACGAATCCCAGAGACTCTTGTCTCCAATTAAACCTACCAAAAGCTTAAAGATGTGACTCATATAGCAGAGTGCTACCACTGAGCAAAAGAGCCAAGCAACAGTACAAGTCCCTGAGTTCACACATACACACAAAATGAAAAAAGACTATTCCTAGGAGTGAAATCTTTTAATTAATGATATAATGATAAAATGAATGCTTGATACTGATACTCATACTTACATATGCATATTTATGTGTACAAATAACTTGTAAAATATTTGAAGTGTCTTTAACAAATAAAAATCATAGTGTGTAGCAAGGTAAAGACAAAGAATATGCTGTACTTTACTATAAAGTCTACCATAAAGTAGTTCTGACTGGATAGGTGATATTGTCCCCACCATAGTACCAACCTTCCCACACCTTCTCTTTATGTGTCTACTTTTGCTACTTTTCTAGCTTGTGCTATGACAGCTACTCCAATGACGTATCACTTCTTTTTAACACAGTACTTGTGATTATGAAGAAAGTTGGCTTTGCTCTAGTTTCTTTACCTGCCAGATAGTCACAGAGGAAATTTTCGAGATTGCCACCTGTGATTGAACCCATAATCTTTTTACTAGAAATCCTCACAAGTGGCTATGTCTTCCTGACTAGAGGTGAGTTACTTGCAGTGTTTGCTTTCATTTCTATTTCTGTCCCCAGCATGGTGCCTAGAGGGAGACATTCAGTTCCCATTTTAGCTGAAAGTGACTATATAAAAACTATAGATCCTTGTGTGCTAGAATATAACAGTGCTATTAACAGACACACCAGAATGTATGCATTCAACGGGGGGTTCTTATTTGAGGGGGGCTGCTGGGGAGCTTACTCAGGGCCTCACACAACCTAATGTGTACCCTACTACTGAGTCACATCCTGATCCCAAGGAAGTTCTCCTTCTTAAGAGCATATATATATAATCCCATCTACTCAGGAGGCAGAAAACAAGGCCAGCCTGGACATAAAAGATCAGCAAGTCTATTTTGATCAGTGGCTGGGCACAATGGCGGGGCCCCTGTTGTTTGTGCAATAGAGGAAGCACGGTGGCTAGGTACGATGGAGCACACCATCATCCCAGTGACCTGAGGAAGCACTCGCAGGAGGATTGCAGCCAGGCCTGCCCTAGCAGAGAGCTAGACCCCACCTTGAAAATCACCAAGGCCAGAAAGCACTGGACATGAGGCTTACTGGGAGAGGCCCTATATTGTAGCCACAAGTTCCTACATTCCTATCCCAGTAATGCAAACTACACACACACACACACACACACACACACACACACACACACACACACACACACACACACACACATACGGAGTCTCTGGGAAGCCAGAAATGTTATCATTTTCATTGTTCTTTAAAACAAAAACAACTTTTATTGTTAGAGAGCAAGGGAAGAGGAGACATTGTCTAAAAAGAAATGGACCCTTTACCTAACTGATACAACTATAACCCCTCTGTATATCACCTGTATAATAACAATTTTAATTTTTTTAATTATTGTTGGATTTTCTTCCTAATTGTTATCGTTTGGATCTCAAATGCCCCACAATGCTCCTGTGTTAAAGGGTTGGTCTCCAGCTGATGGCACTATTGGAAGGTGAGGGACAGCTGAAGGTTTTGGCTTGTTGGAAGTGGGTTATTAAGGCATGCGCTCAAAGGACATTGGGGATTTGGGCCCTTCCTCTCTCTCTTTTCTGAGTCACCATGGTATGAGCAGTCTTCGTTCACAGGGGTCCCAAGCCATGACCATCTCTCCACAGGCCGGAAGTAGCCAGGCCATGTGACTATAGACAGAATTCTCTGGAACTTTAATCCAAGATCTGTCTTCCTTTTAAGTTATTTATATCAGGTGTCATGTCACAAATCTGCCTAAATACAGCCTTCAATATCTGAGCCAATTAAAATATATTATCAATAATGTCAAATCATCCTTTCAGGGAAGGTTTAATTAGGGGAAGATTCCAATTGGCACTTACTATAGTGTGATTTGGAATGTAAAATGAATTATTGTGATGATAAGGTAATGCTTATTTTCTCTCAAGTAATTTAAAAACTGTGTTTCTATATAGCAATTCGATAACAATATCTGACTACTCACAGTCTTCCCAAATTTTCATGTAGTAAAAAATAAGTGGATGAGCAAACAATCATCCTCCAAGACACTTACCTGAATGCATACAATCTACTACTACATATTTTTCTGTCAGTCGGGAAGGCTGAACTCTGGGCCTGGGCACTCAGCTCTTCAGCTCAAGGCTAGTGCTCTACCACTTGAGCCACGGCGCCACTTCTGGCTTTTTTCTGCTTATGTGGTGCTGAGGAACCAAACCCAGTGCCTCATGCATACGAGGCAAGCACTCTACCTCTGAGCCACCTTCCCAGCCCCTACTATTACATTTTTATAAGTTAGTTGAGAGAATTTCAGGCACCATTTGAAACAATCTTATTTTCCTAGACAAACAAGGTCAACGAACAACCACTGTTAGATATTCTATAATACCACACATTGACACAGTAAAAAAAAAAATGTGCACTGCAAAAGAAATCTTCTCAAAATCATTACTGAAGTACCAAAGTCTTGTATCCGTGCACTCTAGTAATTCCTGGCTAGTATCTGGTACCTGATCATTTTCTATTGTAGCTTGTATATTTCCTCTACTTAAGTAGCCAGATGACCTAACATTAGTTTGGGTTTGGGTTTCTTTATTTTCAGTACTAAGGCTTTGAACCTGTCACATGCACTTGTTGGCTTTTTCTGATTGTGCCTAGTGTTCCATTACTTAAATCAAGCCTTCAGTCCAGCTTTTTGCTCATTAATTAGTCCCTTTCTACTCTAGCTGGCTTCAAATTGCAATCCTTCTGCCCTTAGCTTCTCCAGTAGTTAGGATTTCAGGTGAGAGCCCCAGCTCCTAGCTCTAACGTGACTTTTGATTGCCCTTACTTACGCCAATGTACTTGAATTTAGTCTTCAAACATTCTTTCATTTACTAGGTTTAAGGATTACTTAGGGCAGTGTCCTTTAACTTGCTCTCTAAACATTCACTCATTTGCTACATTAAAGAAGCCTGATATAAGCAAACATTCTGCTAACCAGAAACTGTAAGGTCTCAAACATAGCAGTAATTATCATCTAAATACTTAATTATAGAAACCTGATTAATCTGTGCATCTTGACTTCAAAAATAACCTGATTAAACTGTGAAATAATAATTAATAAGATACAGATTATACAATTAAATGCTCATAAAGCAGACAAAAATATGTGCTATAAGAATTCAGGCATAGCCAGGCGCCAGTGGTTCATGTCTATAATCCTAGCTACTCAGGAGGCTGAGATCTGAAGATTGAGGTTCAAAGCCAGCCCAGACAAGAAAGTCTGGGAGATTCTTATCTCCAATAAACCATCAGAAAACCGGAAGTGGTACTGTGGCTCCATTCGGTAGAGCAGAAGGGCTGAGGGACAGGGCCCAACTCTGAGGGAGAGAGTTCAAGCCCCACAACCGAAAAAAAAAAAGAAGAAGAAAAAAGAATTCAGGCATATAAGTACTTAAGTAATATTGAGATATTTTAAAGAGAAGTTGGACTAATGCTACATAGTTGACGGCCAGGGCTGAGGAAGGAGAGTGTGTACAGCAATGGGGACAGTTTGATGTTAGAAATGAGCAGTATTGAAAAATTCACAAAATGAATAAACAGCTGGGAAATCTGTATAGATTTGAGCCTGACAGAATTATTGTGGAATGTTTGATTCTAGCCTATAAGCTATAAAAGATCATCGAGTACTTTTGGGAAAGGGGATGACCTTGAAATAGTATTTAGTAGCAGCAAGACAGTATAATAATAAAAAAAAAACGGATTTGAGAAGAGGGAGGTTGTAAAAACAGCATTCCAAGGACGAGGCGATTGCAGACTCAGTCCGTGCTCTTGTCTAACTCCACCAGGCCTTGTGTCTGCACAGGGGACTGGCCATTCATACTGTCTCATCCGCAGTAGAGGCCCACCACAGGGCATTCCCAGGCCTGCGTGAGACAGTTGTCGTTCAGGCAATGTTTAAATGTGTGTTCAGTTGGGGGCATGGTTAGTGGAGGGGTTCTGTGTTGGCAGCTCTCCACTTCCTATTTTAACTATTTAAAATATGCCTGGCACCAATAGCTACACCTGCAATCCTAGCTACTCAGGAGGCTGAGATCTGAGGATGGTAGTCCAAAGCTAGGTCAGGACAAAAAAAAAATCCATGAAAATCTTATCTCCATTTAATCACTAAAAAGCTGGAAGTGGAGCTATGGCTCATGTGGTAGAACGTGAGCTTTGAATGAAAAAGCTAAGGGACAGTGCTCAGGCTCTGAGTTCAAGCCCCAGGACCAACACACACATACACACACACACACACACACACACACACAGGCAGAAATATAGCAATAAAATCAATACACATATTTTTAATAAGAATATTTTCTAAAATCCTTGAGCATACCATCACTTCTTTATTGAATAATATATGCATGAAGCCTGATCATTCTACATATTATTTGTATCACTTGCTATGCATGTTCAATTAAAATGATAATTTAAGCAAGAAATAATAAAGAAAAGGATATGAGATAGAGAGGTGATAATTAGAAACATTGTCACAAGCATCAAAATCAAAGTGATTACTGAAGTTCACAGAATTATTCTCATTTGCTATGAAAAATATCAGGATTACGATTGTAAATGAACCTTGTCTGGAGAGATTTTCTTCCAGGCATCACTTTGAAGGGTGCTTCTGGATTCTTCTATATTAAAGGATGGTCCAAGATGATATAGTAAGGACAGCTTTCTGTTATAAGGGCTCCGTCGAGTATATGAAAGCTAGTATTGTCTTCACAAATTTCTAAAAGTTCTAGTTAATTAAAACTTAAAAGTTAGGGGCTGGGAAGGTGGCTCAGTGGTAGAGTGCTTGCCTTGCATGCCTGAGGCCCTGGGTTCAATTCCTCAGCACCACATAAGCAAAAAGAAAAAGGCCGGAAGTGGTGCTGTGGCTCAAGTGGTAGAGTGTTAGCCTTGAGCTGAAGAGCTGAGGGACAGCGCCCAGGCCCAGAATTCAGGCCCCACTACCGGACTCCCCCTCCCCCCAAAAAACTTAAAAGTTATACAAAAATTTCTTTCCCTATTGCTTTTCTACTCTAGCTCAATTTTCTTTCTTTTCTTTTTTTTCCTCAATTTTCTTTTCTTTTTTGACCTCTTCCTTGCCAAACTGAGAACTGAAGAACTGAAGTTGCTCACTGATGCAGGGCGAGGCCTGGTGCCTTCTTGCTGCCCCACCAATATGAAGTACAAGGGTGTGGAAAGGCAGTTGGCACTGAAGGAGGTTGCTTAGCATGTGAAACCATCCTGGGACTCATCTCTGCCTTTGAAAACCCTTCATCTATGGAGTTTGGTTAGGAGATCAGATTTACGGACAATCACATGTGGATGCATGCCAAGTAAGGTAACTGCATACTACCTCCCCACACCCAAGGACGGGCTGACTGCTGTGGGCGGTGCCCCTTAGTCTAGGTTTAGGGACATGGGATGAAAGCAGAAAGGAGTATTAATATTCCCAGGATTAACACTGACACCTCTCCACTCACCTCACTTCTTTCAATAATTTACCTGCTTGAGAAGACTCAAGGTCAGCTTTAGATAGTGACCATGATATACCACTGTTGACATTCTGTGGCTTTGGAGTTCATGTAAATGTCCACAGTTCCTTTTCCAACCACTTGCTCATTTGAAATTTGACTTGAAAAACAAACACTGTTCCTGGGTTCTTGTGCTCAAGGCCAGCACTCTACCACTTCAAGCCACAGCACCACTTCCGGTGGTTTTTTTGGAGATAAGAGTCTTGGAGACTTTCCGGCTCAGGCTGGCTTTGAACCCGCAGTGCTCAGACCCCAGCATCCTGAGTGGCTAGATGAGCCACTGGCACCCAGCAAGGTTTTTTTTGTTTGTTTGTTTTTGTTTCTTTATCTTGTTTGGTCCTTTATCTGCAGAAAGTACAAAAATTGGGAGGGTAAGGGGACACAGAAATGGAGGGACAAAAGGTGAACAAACGCAGCAGTGGTCCTCACTAGACACTATGTGGAACATGAATTATACAACTGGTGGGTGGAGACAGGAGGCAAAACATGGAGTGAGGGAAGGGGTGACATTGTCAAAAAAGAAATATACTCTTCTCCTGACTTATATAACTGTAACCCCTCTGTACATCACCTTTTTAATAACAGTAAAAAAAAATATTTAACATTGTTCTTTGTAAGAACAATGTTTAAGAGGAAGCCCGCATCTTGCTCCCAAAGTCCTTTTCTATCCAACTCTTACTAATTCAACCTACCTTTTGGCCCCTATTAGGGTTAAATAATGATTATAATGGCTCCTCGACATTTTACATGGCACAAATTTATTTTAAAATCATTAGGTAGATGAAATACATCTTTATAAATTTTGTGCTCTAAGATCTCAAGTTCATCACTTTTACTACCAGGTAAGTAAAAGCAAACAAGAATGAAGGCTAATAGTGTTAAGTGCAACTATTCTGGTCTTGTGTTAAATCTCATATACTGTTAGTTAAGTAAAAGCATTACCAGCAAGTCAATACATGGAACTTTTAAGGGAAAAAAAATGCTTGTACCTTTGTAAAATCTATTGAATCATAAATATAAAATGTTGGCATTAAATGTCTTCTATAAAATTGCCAGTGTCCATAAAAAACAGTACTTCTTCCTTGTTTCTGCCAATTAGCATGTTTCTGGTCAATTTTAGTGGGTTTATATGATAATTAACCAAATTATGAGCTAACATTTCATTGAATCTTCTCGTGAGTCTTACTCCATTACATCAGCTTCTAAATTTCAGAATCCATTCTGCCCTGACCTCAGAAACAGCTATGGATGAAATGCATTCTGCTTTCCAAATTAAGCATGCAGGCTACTGAATATACATATATTTGTCCTAGAGTTGCAAGCTTTGTTTTATATGTGTTCACACAGTACACATAAAAATGTATAAATACATTCATTTTGAAAAAGCATAAACAAAGCCTCAACCAAATTTCCCTTTAGTCTGCAGCTACCCAAATGACCTCACTTTTCCCTCCTTGAGAAAATATTTTAATGGAAACACTGTATCTTTTTATTCAAACTCTTTTTAAATGTATGCACATATATTCCAAGAAGGCTATCATCTAGATCAAACCTGAGATTTCAGTGGGACAGTGATAAGAATTAGCCAGAGTCAAGAACACGAGCTTCTAGATAGCCAAGGACAAAGATTGAGAGACCAGCTGAGTGCCAGTGGCCTACACCCGTACTCCTGCTTGCTCAGGCTGAGATCCAGAGGATTACAGCTCAAAGATTCTATCTCAATTGAGCCAGCAAAAAGTCAGACCAAATATGTGGTTTAAGTAGTAGAGCACCAGCCACAAGTGAGCAATCTGCCAATCAAGCTCGAGGCCCTGAATTCACAACATTGTACTAGTACACACACACACACACACACACACACACACACACACACACAGGATTAAGGTAAATCTTATGGATACATGGAAGTAATTGTGTGTAAGGACAGAAAAGGAAACTTGGAATAGGGTAGTTTTCACTGAAAAAGTATGCTTGGAATCCCTAAAATATTTACATCCTACTTTGCAAACTACATCTTAAAACTCATTTTAAAAAGTATTCTATTCTCACTGCCTCTTATTAAACATACTGCACTAGTCCCAACCCTCTGTAAGAATCACACTCATAGAGGGAAGCTAGGAGCATGCAGACTACTTGATCACCATGTACCATCCATGGAAAGATACCAAAGGACAAGACACAAAGATACTGAAGCACAAGACACCCTTAAACCCAGAGCCATCACAATCAAAGGACAACTTTGTGGTAGGGGGCTCAGACCAGATTATGGTGTAATCTTAGACTTGATAAAAAACGATTTTCCAAGCAGCACGGCACTGCTACTTCTATAAATAATTGCTGAGCATCTCTTCAGTGGCTGAGCCTCAGCTCTGCACTTTTGCAGAAAATATATTACCTAGATAAATCTCCTCAGCTCCTGAGTTCCAGAAACCTTCCTTGAGCCATCAAGTACAGGTCCCCAAGATCATAACATCAAACTGCTTTTATAAATATATCCTCCAGGAGTTTGCTTTTCATAGTCTTTCCAATTCTACAATAGCCTTGGAATGTCTTGTTTATGATCTCTTGGGATATTAAAATGACAAATTCTCCTGAGGGATACCAAGGAAGAAAAATGGTATTTACCTATTTATTTATTCTGTGACCTAGGCATGGGTATACCAATGGTTTGGAAATGTAATTGTCTCAATCTTTTGGACCAGTCACTATCCTTATTGGAAATATTCTTTGTTTAAATTGTACTAAAATGTAGGTTTTAAGGTCATTGAATAGGCCTGTGCTAAACATAAAACCAATGGTTCATACATGAGACACATTCATGAGCAATTTCCCAACCATAACACAAGTTCATATTTAAAATTCCCATCTTTCGGGGTCACATCAAATCACATATATTCCAGGCTATGGAGGAAAAGAAGCTTTCCAAAAGCAAAAGCTCTTCAAGTGCTCTTAACTCTGGGATTATGCATGAGAAATTCTCTAGGGAAACGTGACAGGCAGAATTTGGAGCAACTGGAGATATCAGAGGAACATTTTAAATAGATAAGATTTGTGCAGTGGAAGCCATATAAACACATGCATTGATTACAAGTGTGTGTGTGTGTGTGTGTGTGTGTGTGTGTGTGTGTGTGTGTGTGTGTGTGTGTGTGGTTCAGTCATTGTATTGCTTGCTTGGGGCACTCATTACAACAACCCATAAAGTTGGTTCTGTAACAATTCTGGTGGCCACAGTCCAAAATCAAGATTTTAGAAGGACTTTATTCCTGTCAGAAGCTCTGTGGAAGAATTTCTTCTATGCCTGGCTGGTGAGCACAGCCTTTCCTACCATGTATATTCCTTTCAACTGTCTGTCATCAATCTATCTATTATCTATCTACCTACTTATTCATTCATTTATTAGTGTTACTGGAAATTGGACTTGGAGCCTCATAAAGAATGCTCCATTGTGCATATGTACTTCTTTTTCTTTATGTATTCATCAAGTGATCCATGATTTGGAATGATTCCATATTTTGGACTGTTGTGAACAGTGCTGCTATGAACATGTGTGTGCAGGTATCTCTATTGTATGTAGACTTACATTGCTCAGTGTGGCATATTTATTTGTTCATTTATAATTTACTGCCCTAACACTGAAATGTAATCCATGAAAGCTGAGTCCTGGTCTTACTATTTACAGCTAATTCTCTAATACCAAGAATGGTGATGAGTATGGGTAAATATCCGTTTATAAAACAGTCGTCACAAGGCTATGGGACAATCAAAAGTTACAATATTAAGCCAATAACAATCATTTCTTAATACTAGATTTTGTTCTTTTAAAAAGATCTTGGTCTTTTATTTTTATTGAAAAATTGTTTATATTTAGGGCACACATATGAGGTTTTAAAACATACATGCATTTTAGAATAGCTAGGTTAAACTAATTAACATAAAAGTAAATATCAACCTCCATTACCTCACATACTTATTTTTTTGTGGTGCGAACATTAAGATCCATTCTCTTAGCAACTTTGAAGCATATTACATTATTACAAGCCAGGCTAGGTTGTACTACAGCTAGTATTAACCACCACTAAACTATCATGTATACTTCTCACACAACCCTCAGAAGCCAGTGGGGCTATTTCCATTTTTAGAGAGGTGGATGGTGCACCAGCAATCACACAGTCTTCATCAGAGCAGAATCTCAGCTGACATTGTTCTTACCACAAACGTTGTGTATCTTTAATGATGGCTCACTAAATTGATTTCATGACCACTTGACAGATTAGATGTCATGGTTTTCATTTTTGTTATAGTGTTTGAAATATTTTTGAATAACTAAAGTAATATAAATCTATACATATATCTATTAAAAGCAACACAAGCCAGGCATCTGTGACTCACATCTATAATGCTAGCTACTCAGGAAGCCAACCCTCCTCAAGGGACAGTTCTTGAGATATCTCCAGTTAACCATCAAAAAAAAAAAAGTAACAACATTTTCAAGTAATCTCCAGAATGACATTTTACAGGACATTCAGTTTATTGAATGTTTAAACTTTTCTTTTGCTGGTCCTGGCGCTTGGATGTCCCTGAATGCGTTTGCTCAAGGCTAATGCTCTACCACTTGAACCACAGCACCACTTTTTTGGCTTTTGGGTAGTTTATTGGAGATACAAGTCTCATGGACTTTCTTGCCTGAGCTAGCTATGAACCACAATCCTCAGATCTCAGCCTCCTGAGTAGCAAGGATTACAGGTGTGAGACACCAGTGCTGGGCTTTGCTTTTTGTTTGTTTGTTTAAAGACGCTGTCTTGCTATGTAGTCTAGGCTGGTCTCAAACTCGTGATTCTCTTGCCTCACCTACCATGTCACTATGTCTGGCAGTGTTTAGGCTTTGAAGGCCCCTTCCTTGGGAAATGCACCTTGGAAAGACAGGACCTATCTTCTGTTTAAAAAAAAAATTCACTGACTACACCCTTTGTCTCTAACCTCTAGAAGTGAAGGCCTTGGTTGTATAAGGAGAATTTGTCTGGAAGAATAAATTAATCTTGGCTGCAGCAAGAATGACACAGTGTACCCTACCCATTGCCCAGTCAGCCAGGATTCTGCATGCTACCCCCAACTACCAGGACAACAGTATTTGCATCCAAGGGGTTTTTCATTTGTGTGTTGATGGTTTGGAGTTTGAACGTGGGGTCTTGAGCCTGCCATGCAGGTACTCTTGCACTTAGTCATTCCTCCAGCTCCTCTGTAGTGGTTATTGTTGAGATAGGATCTGGCTTTGTGCTCAGGCTGGCCTGCCTGTGGTGTTCCTACTTGTGCTTCCCCAGTTGCTGGGGAGGACAAAGCATGTAACAACCACACCCAGCCAAGTATTGAGACCAAAGCTCCAACAGTTTGCTTGTTGTCAGTTCTCAGGATCTCTTACTCTCACTTGGCCTCTTTGTTCAAGGCTGGTGCTTTATTACTTGAGCCACATCTCCATTTCCAACTTTTTGATGGTTAATTGGAGACAAGAGTCTCATAGATTTTTCTGTCCGGGCCGTCTTGGAACTTCAGCCCTCAGATCCCAGCCTCCAGAGTAGCTGGTATTACAGATGTGAGCTACAAGGACCTGTCTTTTATGTAGAGGATAGCTTAGATCCAAAATCTCCTGATCTCTGTCTCCTAAGTAGCTAGGATTGCACGACATCCAGCTTCGTAGTACTTTTTAGTGGTATAGATTTCACTGTAGTCACTACACCATTCTTCCATTTCCCATGTCTGATTTTCCAGCCACTTTTGGTATGTTTTTTCCTGTTTAAGCCTGACAAAATGTAAATTGGTTTCTCTATTTTGTAATCAATTTTAATTGTAATGGCCATATTTGACCATAATGAATTTTAATCAATTTCCCTGAGGCTTATCTGAATGCTAGGGATTGTATCATTGTTTATATTAAAGAAGGCCATCTTGGAAATCTCTTGCAAAATATACATTGAAGGCTCTCACAGGGTAGGCTGGAGAATCCAAGGAGATGAAAATTGATGGCATTGGTTGCTGGTGAGACAGTGAGTAGGGGGGAAAATTCATCTTGGCTCTTTGTTGTAACTTTTAAGCTTTCTCATTATTTCCCTTCTGTCAAAAATCCTGGGGGAGATGAAAAGATTGAAGAGAAGGGGAGGCAGCCTAGACAACAAAAAGGAAGGGGTCACTGTTTGTATCCCTGGAGAATAAACACAGTTACGAATGGACATCGCCTTTCTCGTGCAAGACACCTGTTCTGGATTCTCCTACGATAATGATGTGCACAACAAACATACATGTGTATCACTAAAAAGTGCTCAGGCCCATCATCCAAGGTGGGTCAGCCTTGTACTTCTCACTACTCAAGGGGCTGAATTCTGAGGATCAGGGTTCAAAACCAGTCAAGGAAGGTTAGTCTGTGACCCTAATCTCCAGAAACTGCCAAAAAACTGGAAGTGGAGCTGTGACTCAAGTAGTAGATTGCCAGCCTTGATTGAAAAAACTAATGGACAGTGCCCAGGCCCTGAGTTCAAGCCCCAGTACACACACGCACACACACAGAGGGTTCCTTGCGAGGCAGCGATCAGAAGATCCTAGTTTAAAGCTATTATTACTTGTCAATCGACTAAGATCTTGTTTGATTATTTCTAGTGAATTCCAATAGAGTAAGATCTCGTTTGGTTCTTCCAGTGTAAATTCTCTGGGTTGATTCATTCAGATGGCACCTCACTTGTTGTTTGATCTATAGTTCACAGGATTGAAAGAAGGGAGTCCTCAAATACACAGATGAAGGACTGGTAAAGGTACACACATTAAACTTCTTTATAGCTTTCCTCTTTGGAATATTATTTTGACTTTTCAACTAACTGCATAAGAGACGAATAAGAGAGTTCAAACAACTTAGTGTATAAATCCAGTGCAGATATGTTGAACACTCTCACTCAAAATGTAGCCAGTTTACCAAATCTGCACTGAATTAACACACACATGTAAATATCGTGACTCTTTACACCTGCTACTAAGCCAAGTGAGGACAAATATGTCATCCTAGAGCTAAGAACTTGTGAAATATTTAATGAAACAAACGTGAAGTATAATAAGTTAACAAACAAGCAAAAATAAAAGATTTAAATAATTTACTCAGACATCAATATATTTATCTGACACAGTATCCATGTAGATATGATTAGCATCAATGGTATTTAAATATTAAAATATCCATTTTATTTTTAAAATATTTACAGAAGTATTGTTTAGTGACATTGATGTCATGAAATTCCATTGGAAAATACAAACTCAGGAACTTCTCTTAGAAGTATTGTGGTGATCACAAGAAGAAATCAATGTATGTCACAGATATTGCTGGTATGGTACAGATTTTAAGTAACAGGAATAAATAATCAGGAGGCATTGCTTGTTATGCCAGACTTGAATAAGGCAGGGCTGTCTACACTTGCTGTGGTTCTAAATTGTGAAGCAAAAGGATCTTTCGAGGTGTCCTCTACAAAGTGGGAATTGGTGATTCATGCCTGCAATCCCAGCTACTCAGGAGCCTGAGATCTGGAGGATTATGGCCAGCCTGGGCAAAAAAGTCTTTGAGACTTCATCTTCAAAACAACCAGCTAAAAATGCCAGGCTGTAGGCATGATTCAAGTGGAATAGCACCAGCTGAGCAAGTATGAGGCCCTGAGGAGTTTGAATCCAAGTACTGTCAATAAGCATAATAAGAATAATAATTCCTTGCTCATGAATTGAACATTAGCCTCCAGAAATTATTGATAACAAGAAGTAAAATACCAATTTTAAAGTTAAGACAAATAATTTTCATCACTGGCCCAATTAATTAAGGAAACAAAGAGTTAGCACCATGTTAATGAAAACACTGCACAGATTTTAATATCATGTTAGTTTTATCAGACATTTTGTACGTGCCATCTTCTTTAGAAATAATAAATCCAAAGTTGGGTGCCAGTGGCTCATGCCTGTAATCTTAGCTACTCTGGAGACTGAGATCTGAGGATCACAGCTCAAAGCCAGCCCAGGCAGGAAAAGTCCATGAGACTCTTACCTCCAATGAACCACCAGAAAACTGGAAGTGGCACTGTGGCTCAAGTGATAGAGTGCTCGCCTTGAGCTGAAGAGCTCAGGGACAGCACCCAGGCCCAGAGTTTAAGCCCCACAAAGAAAATGAAAGAAAGAAAAAGAAATAATAAATCCAGAGTCTAAGCATGTTTAGAATCAAGAAAAATGAATTTTTCCAGAAGAGTCATAAAGTAACTTTGGAAGTTATTTCTGGGTGTCTGTGGCCAACCCACCTCTACATCTGTTCGTCTTAATTGGCAAGTTTTGAGCCAGATGAAATTCCTTCATTCTAGTCATGGTGAATGTCTCCCTCTTACTAAGAGTATGTGGGAGGAAGGTGAGGAAGAATGGATGCTAATGGCTGGCTTCTTTACCACCAACACCAATTAAACTGAGGTCAGACTCCTGAGCTTCACCTCTACTCTTTGATAGGAGAGAATTCAGAAGCATTCCTTTCCCATACCCCATCTTTCAGACAACTTTCTCTGCCTCTCCCAAGCAACTCGGTAATTCCAGTCTCTCGCTGCTGAGGATAGTCTGGTTAGAATCAACAAGGAAAGAAGTGATGTCAGGACAGGTACTACCGGTGTGCGATGGGTTAACAGGTGCATTCGTTTCTTATTTGACCTGTGACACATAAATAGATTTAGTGGCTTAAGGTAGCAGAGTTGATGGAGTGAAGTTTTGAGGGTCAGGGGTCAGAAACGGGCTTCCAGGCTTTTGCATGCTCAAATCAAGGTGTTGGCCAGGTTGCACTCCTTCGAGGCTAGGTTCCAGGTTATTGAGGTTATTGAATTCCTTGGCTCATGGCCTCTTCTAAGAATGAACAGGGAACACCTTTAATTTTCTCTGGTTCCTTGCCTTCCTCTTTCCCTTGTTAAACCAGTATGAGTGAGTCCATTGGTACCACCTGGACATCAGCCACTAACCTTAGCTCAAGATCTCTGGTATAATTACCATCTGCAAAGCCCCTTCTGCTATGGAGACAAATGTTTTATTTGATTTTCCATGTGCTTTTCTCTTACTGAGCTTTAATATTTCTGGTTCTGGTGATTGGGGAGTGGATATCTTTGCTGGGCCATTATTCTTTGTCCCCATATAGTGAGCAATGCCATAAGCAGCTTGGTTGTAATGAATTGGAGATTTAGATACAGATGTAGTTATTTTACAAAATTATTCACACATGCTAAGAATAACATATTCCTATACCTATAAAATCATAACATCTATAGTTATTAAACATCAATAAAATCCAAGACCAAGATCACTACCACTTGAGGGGGGAAAAAAACTCCAGAACATCTGTTCGACGTAAACATTCCCAGGAAACTGAAGAGAAACAGTGCATCTTAATTCAGCCTATGAGGGACAAAGTGATTCTAAAATTGACGTGAAAAGCAAAGGATATTAAAAGCAAAACAATGAAAGAAATTAAACATTAGTGGAGTATTAATTGTCATGTACTTCTCTCAGCCCTATCTACACCCTACTGTGGCCTCAGTCCATATAAGAATGAGGTGGTGGGGGGGAAGTGCGGGGGTGCGGGAGAGCTGATGTAATCAAGAATCCAATCTGAGTAAGTGCTAGAGAAAATTATAGTAAGGCAATTTTGGCTGAGACATGAGTGCTGTACCTCAGCTTTATTGAGTATTGGATTGGAAGTAAATATGCAAATTTTTACATGTACCTGGACTATATTTTCCCTCCTTCGCACCTTTTCAAAGTGCTCATGGATTCATTATGCTGTCTATCCATCTGTCATCGATCCATCCATCGATCATCTCTAACGTACTGCACCTTTTTGTCCTTTCCCTGGCTTGACTCTATTTCTTGCAGATCTGTAGATGTGCTGGGATAGCAAACGGGCTTTCTCTGTCTGTTCCTGGCTGTCTTTCATTGGCAAAAGAAGGTGTTATCAAATGTATAGTTGTATTAATGACATTTCCACTAAGAAAAGGGCTATATTAGGCATTTTCAAACCATTCTCTGAGTTAGAAGGAGCTGACCAGTTTTTCCTATTAGCATCAGATATTCCTTGTTCATAAATTTTAGGTATTAAATTGATTTTTTATTATGTATCTCATGGATGTCATTATGTATATGCCTCCTACAACAGATCACAGCACCCATTCTTGTAATTGCTTAGAGAACAAAAATTCTTGAAGTGTGTGCCTTGCATATTGAGGTTATGCTATTACCTATGGCTCATCTCTGATAAGATGTTGGTTAGCTTTTGGTTTAGTTTTCCTCGCTTGCTATAAAATGAACATCAGAAGTTTCGTATATGACAAAAGAAGATAAAATTCCTATAGAATTCAAGTCATTTTCATATCCAATAAAAGTATATTCTATAAGCAGGAAAAATTTAACTTGTTAGATTATAGAACCAAAGCTTTTGCAGTAGGTAACATGAATGAACTTGTATAGGCATACTTTGGAGATATTGTAGGCAGGATTTCAGCATTGCAGGAAGACAAACATTGCAATGAAGTGACACTCCAATTTTTGGTTTCATGGTATATATGAAATTCATGCTTACATTGTACCATGAACTACTAGGTGTGTAGTATCATTACTGCAAAAGAAATACCTTCATTCGAATGGTTTATTACCAGCAAATTCTGATCCTTCAGGGAGACAGAGCCACCTTGCCGGTGGTGGGTCTTGCTTCAGTGTTGATGAAGACAGTTGAGATAACTCTGACAACTATTTAAAATCTGGCAATATTAATTTGCTGCTCCCTCTGGCTTTTCCTTCTACAAAGGGGAAAAGGTGAGTATGCAGTGCTGTTTAGCAGCATTTTAGTCAAACTTGTAAACTCCAAGTCAGAAACTCTGATGCTTTAACCATCTAAGTTTATATCCTAAACCTTTTGAGTCACTTAAGCCATGTTCATAGTATCTTCACCAGGAATAAATCCCCTCACAAGAAACAGCTTTCTTCATTCATCCATAGGAAGCAATGCTGTATCCACTGAGGTTTTTATCAGGGGACTGCAGAATTCTATTCTCATCTTAAGACTCCACTTCCAGACTCCTATTAGTGTTGATACTTTTACCTCTTCTCATGAGTCATTAATATTCTCATTGGTGTTGTGAACTTTTCCTGAAGGTTTCACCTTTCTTGTGTCAGATATATCAAGTGATTCACTATCTGTGACCCTACAAAATATCCTTCATAAATAATAATACCAGGCATATAAAATTACTCACCAATGGTCCGAAAATGAATGTCTTAGTAGGCAGTAAATCAACATTAATCCCATTGTATAGCTACCTTAGAACTCTTAAGTAACCAGATATTGTCAGTGAGAAGAAAGTCTAAAAGGAAATTTTTCTCTGAAAAATAGAGGTCTCAACAGGACTAAAATGTAGTGAATCATGTTGTAAACAGATGTCATCCAGCTTTGCTGTATTTATAGGTAACAGGAAGTATAGCTTTAATAACTTAATAATCTAAGATCATTAGAATGATAAATGAGCATTGGTTTCAACTTAAGGTACTAGCTGTATTTGTTCTTAATATGATAGCCAGAACGAGTAAACTTTGAAGCCAGTCATAGACTTTGCTTCCGTATGACATCTTCCAATCCAAAATAGTTCTTGTCTGTGATATTAATCTGTTGTTTTGTGTAGTCCCCTTTATCCATTATTTTAGCTGCATCTAGACAATAATGTGGTTTCTAATTACTTATAGCTTCAAGTTGAACTTATAGAGATAAAGGGAGATTTTTCCTTTAATGAACAACCTCAGCTCACTTCAAAGTCTTCTTCTGCAGATTTCTTACCTTTTCCAGCTTTGCCAGAGTTGAGGAGAATTATAGCCTTGCTGTGGATTAGGCTTTACCTTAAGGAAATGGTGAGACTGATCTATCTAGATCACTAAAATTTTCTCCATATCACTGATGAAAAGATGTATCACATCCATGCCAGGGGACCACGCGGGGGCAGGCAGGCACAGGAGAAAGATGATCACAAGCTTTATTAGAGGAGCCACGTGGCAGCCTCCACTCTCCAGGTAGCAGCAGGGTCTGGGGGGGGGGAGGAAGTGAGGAAGATGGGAGGGAGCTCAGGTGGGTCTGGGCAGAGAGGGAGGGGCCAGCTGTGTGATGGGAACTCCAGGGCAGGGAGGGGCTCAGGTCTGGGTGGACCTGAGGACCAAAGGTGGGCATACTGCTTACAACCAATAAGGGTGTTTCCTTTTCTCATCATATCTTGAGCAAAGTAATACATTAAATTTCCTTCAGTAACTTTCCTGGATAACTTTTATTGCAAGAGGTTTAGATATTGTCAGACGATCTTATATTTTGTTTGCTGATTTTGTATGTTTGAGGGTTTGTTTGTTTGTTTGTTTGTTTGTTTTGGTAACTGGAGCTTGAACTCAGGGTCTGGGCACTGTCCCTTAGCTTTTTTGCTTAAGGCTGGCACTCTACCACTTGAGCCACAGCTCTACTTCTTGCTTTTGGAGGTTAATTAAATATGAGATAAGCTATCCTGTCCAGGCTGGCTTCAAAGTCCTCAGATCTCCACTTCCTGAGTTGCTAGTTTTTTATATAGCTTCTATATTAAGCGTAATCATTTGAAACTTTTGATTTCAATGAAGAGACACTCAACTCTTCCTTTCATTTGACCACTTTGTCTTAGGGTGTTAACTGACTTAAATTCAATATTGTTGTATCTCAGGTAATAAGAAGGCCCAAGGAAAGAAAGAAATGGAGGAATGGGTATTCAGTGGACAATCAGAATCCATATAACATTTATCTGGTAAGTTTGCTGTCTTACATAGATGTGACTCATGGCAAACTCCAAAACAGTTGCAATAGTAATATCTAAGATCACTAATCTCAGATCACCATAACTGATACAGAAATAATAAAAAAAGTTTGAAATATTACAAGGACTATAAGATTGTTACAAAATAAGCAGAGATTGTTGGAAAATAATGCTAGTAGACTAATTTGATACAAGGCCATACACACACACACACACACACACACACATCAATATCTGCAAAGTACAGTTAAGCCAAGTACAGTAAAATATGTCCATACTTATTTAGGAATATTTTGTGCTTCTCTGATACTTTCATACTTTCCTCCTTGCCAAGGCAAGGAGGAAATTGACTCTATCCAAAGAAATTAAAGATATGGGGGCCGGGAAGGTGGCTCAGTGGTAGAGCGCTTGCCTTGCATGCCAGAGGCCCTGGGTTCGATTCCTCAGTACCACATAAGCAAAAAGAAAAAAGCCAGAAGTGGTGCTGTGGCTCAAGTGGTAGAACGCTAGCCTTGAGCTAAAGAGCTGAGGGATAGCGCCCAGGCCCAGAGTTCAGGCCCCACAACTGGACCCAAAAAAAAAAAAAAAAGAAATGAAAGATATGCTTGCTCTTGAACTCAGCAGTCGCAAATTTAGGATGCTATCCTAAATTTACAATTATAAAAGTATGTAACAAGTACAGCCTCATCAATTGTGATATTATTTGTAATAGTGAATGGCTGGAAATAAGCCTTAATGCAGATCACTAGAGAACAATTTGAGAAATTATGACATTGTCATAGTATGTATGCTATAGGCAACCATAAGGAAAATGAAGAGGATTTCTACATAATGATAGGTTGTACTTACCAGGACATATTAAAAGGGGAAAAAAAAGGAAAATCAATACGTACAGCAAAGTGTGTTTCCAAAGTGTTCTTTTGATTAATCTCATTAATGGCCAAGTGAGCTGCCTTCCTGTAAGTGGCTTATAAACTAGAAATGAAGCTGTCCTGAGCACTGTCAGTGATAAAAGTTTCCATAAATTCCATCCCAGATGGTCAATTTCACCAACATGAGGAAGAGAAAGCTGTCATACCAGAGGTATCTGGATATAAGAAGGCTTCTTGCAAATACATGTGTAAAAATACTTTCTTGACAGAATCCACACTGGCATAAGTTTCTAATTATATTTTGTAATTAGTGGTAAAAAATGATAGTTAAATATTTCATTGGTTTAAGATTTGCTCCAACACTATTATTATAGGATCACTTACTTGGTGCTGTAAAATTTTTATATTTTAAAAAGTGTTTGATGTGCCCAAGACATGTAGTAATGTTAATAGCTCCAGAGTCTCTAACAGCACTCCTCAGCTTTAATGTTGAGTTTGCTTCACAGTCCTTGTATGGAATTATAATCTGGCCAATGATTAATCATTAATACCAATAAACATTTGATTACAGGAACAGTATGCTTCTCATCAAAGCTCAAGTTGGTATCACATTCTGAAAGCAGTGATTAAAACCCTACAGGGTTCTGTTTCTGAATTGAATTATGAAATAGATTAATCCTGAATTCGGCATTTCCATCGCTATTTTTCTTGTGCGTTCCCTTTGCAGAGTAATTGTGGTGGGAGATTCCTTTGCTTCTGCGGGAATGAGATACCTAACTGCTCCATGGGTGCCTTGCTCCAACTGGAAGACTACCATGCCTGATGAGGGGAAATGCTACCTCTCCTCTGGATAAAATCAATGAGCAGACACAGATCACTTCCATCCCTCAGCAAGGCCATCCGTAGAGGAAGCCTGCTTCTCTCTGCAGGTAGAGCCTACCTTACGATGTCACAGTCTGGAGCAGTCTGAGGGAAGTGTGACAGGGCTGTGCTGTGGAAACATCAGTAGCTCATTAAGGATTTGAGTGTAGGAGAGCTGAGCACAGCATTCTTTTATTCATCCTCATCACCATCATTATCATCATCATCTTTAAGTAGCTGTATAAAGGGTTTCTGTTCAACATGTCATTTGATACGCGCAATGAATCTCCATCGATGTCACCTCTTGCATCGTTTGAGCAGCACATTCTTGTGGGCCACGTGCCCCTATTACTTTCTTTGCCCTGTAAGTCCAGAAATTATCTCCTCCTTGGTTCCTGTAGGTCTTTATTCTTAAGAGGAAATTTAGGTATACCATTTATAGAGATACTAAGATTCTTAACATATTCTACTCCACCTCTCACCCCCTTTGGAACCCCACATGAAGTCAAGCTGGCCAGCGTCTGAGCGTTCTGCCAGCACCCATGGTGATGCTTTGTGCTAGTGCATTGTCATTTGAGCTCTTTCTTCTCACTCAAATTTCCCATAATCCAAATGGTGATTGCTTCAGAATTCCCTTACTAGCCTTTAGGAGAGAAATGATTTGATAGCACAGCATCAGAATTCTTAGATTACAGTGGAAAAGCCTGAGCATGGTCAGGGTCCATTGTCTGATTGTATTACTTTGATCTACTCATTAAACAATTTATCCTCAGCACAAAGTTTAGTATGGCCTGGAAGTGGATTAGAAAAGAAATTTAAATCACGGATGAAAAGAATGGTGAAAAGCCTACACATTGATTCAGTCACAATATCCCTTATTTTCAACGCTTTTTATTTAGAAAAATCTCACATTTCTATATTTCCTAAGAGGAATCTGAGAAGGAATCTGACCTTTTCTGCTTGACTCAGACATATACTAGTTATTGCAAATAAGGCATCAGACCATGTTGGCCATCCATAGGAAAGGCCTGGGAAAGGCCTGGGAAAGACCTGGGGAAAAGACCTGGGAAAGAGAGTGTCTGGACCTGGGCTAGGCCTTATCTAAGGTAGGGGCGGGGAAAGGTGTGGCCACAACGAATCCAGATGTGATCTAAGCAGATGCAGATGTGACCTCTTCCAGGTGTGCCAGTTGCCTAGGTAACGCAGGTACTGGCTGGAGATTTTGCTGTGAGGAGGGTGGAGTCTGCTCGCCATCCAGGAGAGGGCCTTACAATGAGTAGCTTCATGTTATTTTTTTAAGATAGGAAATAGGCAGCATATATAGTTTCTTATTTTGAAATATGGATGTAAATATCAACTTCAGCTCCCAAATCAATATTATTAGTGAAAGGATCCCTGAAAGGATCAGCCATATCCATGCCAGGGGACCAGGCAGAGGCAGGCAGGCACAGGAGAAAGAGGATTACAAGGTTTATTAGAGGAGCACTATTTCCCCCAGAGAGGGAGCACATGGCAGCCTCCACTCTCCAGGTAGCAGCAGGGTCTGGGGTAGAAGTGAGGAAGATCGGAGCTCAGCTGGGTCTGGGCGGAGGGAGGGCAGCTGTGTGATGGGAACTCCGGGAATGGGAGGGGCTCAGGTCTGGGTGGAGCTGAGGACCACAGGTGGGCAGAATGCTTACAATTAGAAACAACATCCAGGCTTTCTAAGAACAAGAAAATTCCAAACTAGAAGTATATACACACACACAGACATACATACATGCATATATACATACACACAGACATACACAGCTCCAGTCCAGCGGCTTGAACCCAGGGCCTGAGGACTACCGCTGAGCTTCGTGCTCAAGGCCAGCCCCCTCCCCCTGGAGCCTCAGCCCCAGGTTCAGCTTGTGGAGGGTGAACTGCAGTCTCCGGGTCCTTCCCGGGCTGGCTGGGACCAAGCTCCGGAGCGGCCTGGAGCCACCAGCTCCGGCCTCCACCCCACCGAATTCTGAAAACACTTTGCTTAAAGAGCAACCTGATCTTCTGATGTTTCATGAAGATACTTCAAACAGTCCGGTCTTTCTCAGATTCTACTTTTGTACGTCCAATTCATACATTGTCTCCCCGTCCTTTCCTCCCCTCCCCCTCCCCCTTTCCTCCCCACCCTCCCCTCCCCTCTCTCCGTCCTCCCTTCCACGTCCTCCTC
>NW_012267243.1:10225208-10269451 GCF_000151885.1 Dipodomys ordii | reverse complement strand
GGTTGCCAAGGTCATGTGGGCGTGGCTGGCAGGGAGGGGCCTGCGGGGGGCTTATGTTTTGAGGGGCGTGGCTGGCGGGGTGGGCGTGGCCTACCGGGCGGGGATGGGCGTCCCGTCCCGGGCGCCCGCACTGTGCATCTGCACGTGAACGCCGCGGTCGGCTCCGCGGCCCCCTCCCGCGCCCCAGGCTCGGCCCAGCGTTCTTGGGGGAAGGGGCTAACCCGGGTGGAAACCCCGGTTCTGTTCGCAGGCTATCGCCCGCGAGGCCGGCGGGAGCTGCAGGTGTCGGTCCGGAGAAGCCGGCGGGGAGCGCGCGCTCCGGGGCCCCGGCGGCGGCGCCGCCCCTGCCCGCGGCTCCATGCTGCTGCCGTGGCTGGCGGGACTCGGGGCGGGGGCGCTCGTCCTGCGCCTGGTGCAGGGACTGCTGTTCCCCCACTTCTGGGACGACCTCCGGTTCCTGCTGAAGGTGGTCCGCCTCGGGGTCCGGCTGGAGCTGTACCGATGGCGCGGGGAGCCGGTCACCGTGCTGGACAGGTTCCTGAGCCGGGCCCGGGAGCAGCCCGGGAAGCCGTTCCTCGTGTTCGAGGGCGCCGTTCACACCTACCGGGACGTGGACCGGAGGAGCAGCCGCGTGGCCCACGCCTTCCTGCGCCGCTCCTCGCTGCGGAGGGGCGACACGGTGGCCCTGCTGATGAGCAACGAGCCCGACTTCGTGCACGTGTGGCTCGGGCTGGCCAAGCTGGGCTGCGCCGTGGCCTTCCTCAACTGCGGCCTCCGCGCCGGGCCGCTCCTGCACTGCGTGCGCGCCTGCGCGCCCGCCGCGCTCGTGGTGGGCGGAGGTAGAGTGCGCGCGGCGCAGGCGGGACGCGAACGGGGCCCGTCCGCCCTCCCGAGCTTTCTCCCCGTCGGGTTCCTATCTGATACTGTGGGCTGCGCGGTAAAGCGTGCTTGCCAGGGGCGCAGGATAGTGTTAAGGTTCTAGGGCAGTGGCGGTGCGCTTCCCGCCTCCCCCGTCACTCCCACCGCGGGGAAGAGATCCGCGCTGTCCACGGGGAGGGGGGGGAGAGGGGAGTCCCCCGATCCACGGGGGGAGAGGGGGCGGCACCGCTCCTTTCTTCCGGCCCCTGCACCCCTGGCCCCGCTGCACCCCTGCACCCCGCGCATAACAACTCCAAGAGACCCGAACCTGGCCAGTTCTAGGTTGCGGGAGCTCTAGCGGTGTGTTTTGCTTTTAGTAAGAAAGTTACCTTGACTTCATTTCAGATTAACTTCTGGCTTCCAGTCATCAGGCTCTCAAAGATGATTGCAAAAGGGACATGTTAATCTGAGGTGCACGACGTCCCAGTGGGCGCATTCCTGGCCAGACCCCAGGACTCTCTTTCTTCTCTTGCTCTCCTCCCGGGGGTTATTTTCATTCTTGCAGTTGAGCTTTATCCTTGCCTTTGGGAATAGCTTGGGGTTTGATGACAAGTATTGACACTGAACTATCAGTAAAAGTCTTCGGGTTAGTGGCCCAGTTAACCAAGAAACTAGACATATGGGCTGCTCCACAAAATGGAATTGCAGTAGGACAAACGACACTTTCTTTGGGTACAATCTGACTGGTTTAAAGCCCTTCTTCCATGAGAGGGGAAAGGGTATGAGGGAGACGATCCCTGGTAAGAATCTTTATAAAATAAGCACTTTAGATGAATAAATATATGCTGATATCTCTTAAGGAGTCTTAGATTAACAGAGAAGTATGGAAAAATAATGTATGTTTATACTCAATGATTTACAGCATAGAATTTTCCAAGAAATAACCTTTATTATATAATATTTGGATGGGACCAAAAATCAAGTTAGTGTTCAGGAAAGGAGTAGCCCCAGGCCTATTACCCTTTCTAGTTCTCTTTGTCCTTCATCTCAGCGCTGGGCTGATAAAGTGGAAAAAGTTTCCTGCCTGAAGCACTGATTTCATCTTAGTTAGGTCTACAGGAATGAAGGAGCCAGGAAGTGTCCCTTTTGCATCCTCTCCAAGGAGACTAATTACATGTTTACTGCAGTGCTGCATTAGCAATTAGTAAGGGGAACACGAGTCATACAGAATCTTGATACTGTAGTGTGGATGCAATAGGAAAAGTTATCAACTTTCCCAGTGCCCCAAGTATGAAATGATAGTTACAAACAGGTATCTAGAAATTATATACTAGTCTGCAATCTCCTACTGTGGATTTGAAAGTATTTTATTTCTTAATTTATTTTAAAGTATTTTAGGTTCTCTTTCATGATAAATAAACGCCTCTGTCTATACACACGCAGCAGCGTATACAGTTGTATACTGTTTTCATGAGCTGTTGCACTCAGACTGTGCGGTGCAAAGTCCTGGTTAAAAATCAAGCCCTTGTACTTCCCCAAATCACGTTTAGTCATGAAGGCAACTGCTTTTTAAAGATCAAAAGGAAAGGTTAGATGAAAAATAAAGATTTTTATGTTTGACAGAAAGTATTATGCATCGAGATACATAAAGGAACTATCTTTTACAGACTTATTCCTATGATACCCTCCATAGTTTCCAGGGAATTTCATAATTTATACATGCAGTGACGAAAATGGCCCGTGTTTGATATTTTGTTTCCATCTGAGGCTCAGTAGGTAAGACTTCTCTGACCAGAAAGAAACAATTGGTTTTATTATTTCAAAAGTGCACAAGATTAGATAGAGGATTGAATAGGATGTAGTGGCTTGAATCTATCCCATATCAATAAAAGAAGTATTCAATAAATCATAAAGAGACAATTTTTGAAAACAATTTTATATTGGATAATATACAGAATAGTTCTTAAATTTTAGGTAGTGGAGTTTGAAGTCCAATATACCTGAATGACAATAAAATCGCTATCATTTATTAAATTAGGTTATCAATTTTCCTAATCTCCAATTGTCTAAAAATTCCTCAATGATGATTTTCTAGGAGTGGACATAATCCATACTTGCTAGGTTTCATGATTATTAATCAACTAATGTTTATTTTTTAATGAAGCCAGCACATTATTCACACAAATTTGATTTCAGGGCTTGACATAAAATATTAATATCTCCTTTTTAATATGCATGTCTTTAGGATATTGTTTACTTAAGCATTAAGTGGAGTCTGGATCTCACAGGAGTATAAATGGGGTGGGGAGGGTGTGAAAGGGGGTGAAACTTTACATATACATATGGAAGTGAATCCTTTGTACAATTAACATATGCTTTAAAAAAAGAAAGAAATAGAACCATAAAGTTGGGTGTGATGGTGAATGCTCGTCTGTAACCCAAGCATTCAGGAGGCTGGGATAGGAGAATGGAAGGGGGGGATAGGAGCATGGAAGGGTGTGTGTGTGTGTGTGTGTGTGTGTGTGTGTGTGTGTGTGTACCAGTACCAGAGCTTGAACTCAGGGCTTCATCCTTCCACTTCTTGTTCACAACTACCACTTGAGCTATGTCTCCAGTAACATTTTACTGAAGATGGAGCTTACAGACTTTCCTGTTCAGTCTGGTTTTGAACCTTAATCCTTCAAGTTTTAGCCTCCTGAGTAGCTAGCTAGCATTACAGATAAGAGTCTTGGGCTGATCATTGCAAGTTCAAAGCTACCCTGTCTCAGAAAGAAAGAAAGAGGGAGAGAGAGAAAGGAAAGAAGGAAAGAGAGGGAAGGAGGGAGGGAGAGGGAGGGAAGGAAGGAAGGAGCAAGCAAGAAGGAAGAAGGAGGAAGGAAAGGAAGGAAGGAGAAAGGAAAGAAAGAAATTGCTGTGACTTTCAAGTTTCATTTGCCTATTTCTCTTCCTTTGCCTTCTAGATCTTCTCGGGAGTGTGGAAGAAGTCCTCCCCAGCATCCCCAAAGAAGTCAGTGTCTGGGGCCTGAAGGACTCTGTTCCTCCGGGCATGACTTCTCTCACACAGGAATTGCGCGAAGCCCCAGAGGACCCTGTGCCTCGCAGCTACCACATCACCTCAAACATCAAGTCTACTTGCCTTTACATTTTTACCTCTGGAACAACAGGTATGTTCCAATTCTTTTTCAAGCTTAAAAGGAGCACAACATATTTTCTGCCAGGTTAAACAATTGAGAACAGCCTGCGAGATGGAGGTTCTCAGACGCAGAGCATTCAAGTGTGGATGGAAAGTTTCTCTGGCTTGGCCAGAGTCTCATTTGGAAAGGTTTTCTTCATGTGCTGGAACAATGAGCACTTTCAACATCTGAAGAACTCCGCCCCGCCTCCTTCTGCAGCCCCTAATATCTGGCCAGCTTCTTTGGCAAGATTTTTGCTGGTTTCTCTGATTTTCAGATTTCTCATACCTGAAAGGAAGGTATTTTAATTTAATAATAATTTAAATAATTTGGAGAATTCCTAATCCTCCTGTATTAAAACAAATCTGTTAATCTACTTGGAAAAAAGTCCTCCTTATTCCTATGTAAAGTCTAGCCATGGCTATATTTTAAGCACATGTGGCCGGATTTTTTCCTAGAATGATTAGATCATATGATGAAACCAAAGGACTGAAGACATCCTGGGTTTGGAAGAAGATACAAAGTAACTAACCTTTCTTTTCTTTTGAGGGGTAAACAATAATAATAACAACAAAAGAATAATGAAACTGAAAATTCAAAAGACATGTTTTAACTTCAATTTTTATGAGAAACTGAACAATATTAATAGTAAGCTTAATGGGTTTGGTAATTAGTTTGAAGATGGTTGTGAATGTGATTTAGGTATATTACAATATGCTATTGCTAGTTTTTTGTGCATAGGTAATTTTGTAAAGAAAACAAATCCACAAGTAAAATTTAGTACTGGGGTTTGAGCTCAAGGCCTTGTGTTTGATTAGTTAGTGCTCTACCACTTAAGCCACACCTCTATCCCAGCATTTTGCTGGTAATTGGAGATTAAGTCTTTCAGACTTTTCTACCTGGAGTTAACCTCAAACTACTGTCTCCTAAGTAGCTACAAGGACAGGTGTGAGCTCTCAGTGCCTGGCTCCATAAGAAAAGCTCTTCCTACCTTTAACTCAAAGAAAAACATGCAATTCCTCGGTGTGATCTCTTTTAAATTAGAGAGTAGACTACATTTTAAGAATACAATTAGGGCTGGGAAGGTAGCTCAGTGGTAGAGTGCTTGCCTTGCATGCATGAGGCCCTGGGTTCAATTCCTCAGTACCACATAAACAGAAAAAGCCAGAAGTGGTGCTTGGCTCAAGTGGTAGAGCGCTAGCCTTGAGCTGAAGAGCTGAGGGACAGCACCCAAGCCCAGAGCTCAGGCCCCAGGACTGACAAAAATAATTAATTAAAATAAAAATACAATTAGAACAACTTTAATAGATGAACCGGACATGCTAATACGTGTTGAATTGTCAATATAAGTGTCTTTGGAAGACAGTATTTTTTTGTATGTTTGTGCTGGTCCTGGACTTAAACTCAGGACCTGGAAGTTGTCCCTGATCTTTCATGCTCAAGACTAGCATGCTATCACTTTGAGCCACGGCTTCATTTCCCATTTTTCGGTATTCCCATTTTTTTAAATTGGAACTAAGAATCTTACAGACAATCCTGCCTGGGCTGGCCTTGTACTTCAGTCCTCCAGTCTTGGCCTCCTGAGTAGCTAGGATTGCAAGCGTGAGCCACCAGCTCCCAGCCTGAGAATAAAAATTTTTAAATAATATTCTTTGAAAACTTTCAACAGAAGATACTTGGCTAGTTTGTCTTTACAGTTCTCATCTTGTCAAAAGTCAAAGTTCAATAAAACAGTCTTCAGTTCTCCACAACCAAGAGAATAGGCTGGAGTAGATCTAAAGCTATAGGGATTGATGCCTTTGGACAAAAACCAGAAAGCAAAAGTGTTACTAACTTTATTGGTATTAAAGTTACACAGCAAGCACAAAGTCAAAAAATTGTAACAGTTTCAGTCATTTTAGAGAAAAGTATCATACTCCCCCTCTTTTGCTTTTCCAGAGCAGCTGCATTACATATGATTAGCCTTTATGTTTTATATGCCTCTCCCATGAGTAACTTGCTAGATAGTTAGGTAGATACGTACTAAACATTATCTCCTGGCTTGCCACCACCAAAGACCAGGATTTTGTCTTTCATGGTCATCTGTTCTACCACTATGTTAAAGAGTTGCCCTGAGCCAAGACCTTCATTCTCTAGGAGATCCTTGACTGTAGGAAGGTTTGGAGGGTGTGGCAGGCGAGATACAATGATGTGGTGAAATCCAATTGCAAGGAACAGGAGGAATTTATTATGGAAGGATGGGAGGTGCAGAAAGTCAGCTGGTAAGTGGGTAGTGATGTGGTGGACTGTGGAACTCTGCCATTTTATAAGGCCCATGGGCATTATCACTCAGGTTGGCCCAGCATGCTATGGGGTTGGAGATGGGCTAGATTAGAGCAAACACTCTTTACCTACACGAGTCGTGGAGTTGACAATTTGGTTTATTTTAGTCAGCAACTATGAAGTATTCGCTTTTGGGTCACTGACATGAGGAGCAAAGGACTACATTATAATCACATTGGGAAGAATCTTCACTAACAAGTGGATTTGAAATGTTTATATTATGTAAAAATGGATGCCTGTATAGCAGTTCTATTAAAGAAATTTATGCTACTCACTTCTTCTTTAGGGGAGACACTTAACAAGACCCATTATGCATATAAACGGCATACTGAATTGAAACCCTTTTGTACAAGTACTTAAGGTTAATCAATATAAAAATAGAGTTCAATTGAAAGCAAAAAAAGAAGAAAACAATTTGCCTTTAGATACTGGAAAGGTAACGTGTATTTGTCAAGCCTGTTGTTTTTGGCCACCTCTTTACCAGCCATTCCTCCATTCTGTTTCAGTCTTACTGTCTTTCATTCCTTCAAGTCCTCACAGACTGATGTCTCTTTTCCTAGTCTTACACAAGAATGGCAGTTTGCAGAATTGTAAATTAGGGATTTGAAGGCATACTCTATTAGCCTTGGAGTTCCACTATACAGGCTAATAAATTCTTTGCCTTTCTGATTCGGTGTCCTTTATTCAAACTTTTCTTCTTCTTTTGTAACTTTTTAATCTTTCATGACTCTCTGGTAGTTTATCATACCATGATGACTGCTAATGGGCTGGTCTTATTTTTCTGGGAAATTTGCAAGCCTTTTCAGTCTAGAAACTCTTATCTTGCAATTCTAGGTACTTTGTAAGTTAAAAATACTGCATCTTTTCTTTGTTTTTGTTCTTTTGGCTTATTCCCTTCTTCTGTTACATTTGTTAGTTTGTTAATCCTTTCATCTTTAGTACTTCTATATTTTTAAAGACTTTTGAATTAAATTTGTCTTCCGACTCTGCATATTACTCTTTGGGGAGCATTGAAAAAAATATTTTTGGCACTTCATTGCCTTACATCTTTAAAAATAACAATACTTTTTTGAAAACTTTCTCTATCATGTCTGTTTTCTTTAATATCTTTTTATATCTTTTGGTGTATGTTGATCTCCATCTTTTATGCTGGAGAATTTTCTAAATAACAGATAATCTTTGTCAGTTTATGTTTAAGTGATGCTAAGGACCAGAGGAATGGCTCAAGTGATAAACCACTTAAGCAGTTATAAGCAGGAAAACATTGAGCAAAAGCATAAGGCCCTGAGTTCAAACCTCAGTACTGGCAAACAAAAAAGTGAAGCTCATTAAACATAAAGCAAACATAATTATGACTAGAAACCTTGTGTATCTAAGTGGAACTGACATACTACTTGATTTCATTACCCAGAATGTCTTTTGGGACACTAATAATGTCTTTTAGCTTTTACTTATGTGCTATTTGGGTTCCTCTGATAAGAAATTTGAAGAGCAAATTTTACAAAGAGAGGTAGAAGTGTATGTCAAGTATTTTTCCTTCTCTGTTTTTTTCAACCTTTGGTCTTCCTGATGTTTCTAGAAGTTAAATTTTTTTCTCCAGAGAATAAATACCAGGCCTACAACTAAGGTTGAGAAGGTAATCCATGACTCAATTGTTTCTTAAGCAGAACTTCCTATGAAGCTACTTGCTTATAGTTTCAGGTTTATCTTCTCCTGATCCCCATGTCTGGCTGGGCCGCTGCTGTTTTGTGATGGCAGAAGCTCTTCCTCCTGCCTTCACTTTCAGCGCCACCATCTTGAGGCAGCTGGACCACTCACCGTTCCTTTAGCTCAACTGTCTTCTCCAGCCCCTCTCGCTTTGTCTTGAAAGCCAGGTCCACGTACAGATGTAGCCTGTCCCTTCCAGTCCTGCCATTGCTAACTGCACTTAATGAAGCAGCCTGGAGGATCTTTAGGAATGGAGGCTTAGGCTGGCCAGAGCAGCCACTACGAACATAGAGGAAGAAAACAAGATCTCCGCCTGCCAGGCTGTGCCTGCTGGAGCCAGCGGCCAGTGCCATCCAATCTGTTTTGATTTCATCTTCCCCTTCTTCCGACAGCTTCCTTCTTTTCTCCAACCTTACACACAGACTCCCCAAATCCACCCCTGCCTCACGATTGTCATTCCTCTTGACTGCATCTACCCTTTCTCCTAACGTCCAACTCAATGGACATCTCCCTAGTCTTTCTTTCCTCCTGGGCCCCATCCCAATGACCTACTCAAACCAAGGGATATTTGGAAAATCTGAGTGTTAAGAAAGCATGACAGGCGGGGCGCCAGTGGCTCACACCTGTAATCCTAGCTACTCAGGAGCCTGAGATCTGAGGATCACAATTCAAAGCCAGGCCAGGCAGGAAAGTGTGAGACTCTTATCTCCAATAAACCACTAGAAAACCAGAAGTCGTGCTGTGGCTCAAGCAGTAGAGTGCTCGCCTTGACTGAAGAGCACAGGGACAGTGCCCAAGCCCAGAGTTCAAGCCCCTTGACCAACACACACACAAAAAAGAAAAGCAAGCAAGCATGACAGTTTAGAAGATGCAAGGACTCTAAAAACCATCAAGAGAAATATTTCTCTAAGTAATCTCCTCAAAGAATGAAATAAAAATTGAAAATGGGCCTTTATGACCATGTAAATTTGAGAATTCCCACTTATGCACATTTGGTATTTATACAAATACCAAAGTTTTTGGGCTGCTTTGCTGTTGGTATCTGTCATGAATTAATATGATTCCTAAGTACTTTAAGTAAAATACCTAAAATGCAGTTTTATTTATTCTTTCATTCTGTTCTTTCACATTTTAAACTCATTTAAACTTTTTCATTTGTTAGACATTTCTTCTTTTATAAAAACTCACGAGTACTTTTTACAGTCTATACTAAATTAGTGAAATGATTATCCACCTAAAAGTTCTAAATAAGAAAGGAAAATGTATCTAAAAAGTAATTAATGGTGCTTTAAATGGGTGAATAGCTAGATCTATCATTCTTTCCTTGATAAGCTTCCAAGGGAAAAGTTATTATTTTAAAAGATTACTCAGAGCTGAGGCCCAAGGGTGCTGTAGAGAATAGGGTAGAATCGTGTCAGGGAATGTCTTTGAAGCAGGAAAGGCATAAATATTTGCTGTTCTGTATGAAGTGTAGAAAGATATTGATTCTTAACAGCCAAGGTTCACCCAGTTCTCATTAGATATTTTTATATGTGATCTTGAAGAGGAAATTTGGAGATAATATCGATGTTTGAGCAACAACAAACTCTTTCAAGTTGTCAAATTCCAGCTATTGGGAACAGCTTCAGAGACTTACTTTAGAAATACTTATAGATTGATTTTACTTAGGAAAATAGGCAAGGCAATGCCCACTTCACATGTGCAATCCAATTGGAACTGGTTAACAGACACGGAGCACACAGTCTGCCATAAAGTATCAGGGCAGGCACAGAACAAAGTAGACTTGATGCTTGCTGATAAGAGCGTCTAGAAGTCACTTTCAACTGTGGTTCATAGCTTGTTTTCCTGCTGCAACCAAAAAGCCTTGGAAAACTTTGGCTTATAGCAATAAATATGTAGAACCTAGGGAGAGAATGATATCCTATTCTATGTAAGACTATGGTCCAGTTGTCTATAAAGTATAAGTATAAACATTTTGGTTATAGAAGACCATTTATATATTATAGAATATATATAGAGAGAGACAGAGACAGAGAGAATATATTATAGAACCAGAGAAACAGGCAGTAAGAAGCAGAGAAACTGGGCTATAAAACTGAGACATTAGACATGAGAGTATATTTTAACACAAGATTCTACTCCTGCACAAGCCAATAATAGTAGGATGTATCCAAAGTCTGGGAGACTTATTTTCAGGTTAAGCACTTGATTTCTAGAATAGGGAAATAAAGTCGGTTCCAGTGCATCAAATTCTCATGAGCCATTGGCTTTAGGAGCATCTCGCTGGACTGACTACTAAATGGGCTGAGTCAGTACATGGGATATTGACTAGGATAACACTTCAACAATTTTCTTTCTTTCTTTTTTGTGGGTCATGGGGCTTGAACTCTGGGCCTGGGCGCTGTCCCTCAGCTCTTCAGCTCAAGATGAGCGCTCTACCACTTGAGCCTCAGCACCACTTCCGGTTCTCTGGTGGTTCATTGGAGATAAGAGTCTCACAGACTTTCCTTCCTGGGCTGGCTTGGAACTGTGATCTTCAGGTCTCAGCCTCCTGAGTAGCTAGGAGTACAGGTGTGAGCCACCAGTGCCTTTCTTCAATATCAATTTTCTGCATCTCATGATTCATTATCCTTCTGTTTGCTCCTCTGGCATTGGTCTCAGGAAATCTTAATGATAACCCTTGTCACTATATAAAGCCAGGCAATTTCATTGATGAGACAGATTTGTTTGGTTTTGTTATACTTGGGATTGACCCCTAGGCCTTCTGCTCAGGAATGCTGAGCAGGTGAGGGAGATATACAATGGGAACTTCTGCACGGAGATATTCTAAAAATACTAGAATCCTTCCAGTCACAGAATATGATTGGAATATAGTTAAATCTAATACATAGTTCAAGAGATGATACTTGTCAATGTGACAGTAAGTTGTGTTCCACTGTAAGGAACTATCTGTTAAAATACATAAAACTACTAACATTTAACCATAAACATGCCAATGTCAGGTTAGTCAAATTATCTAATTAAGACTTGGATTTGTGGCATTGATACTATAAATGCAGAAGACTTTATGACAATATGAAAAAGATATCTGGTCTACAATATGCTAAGTAGCATCATCAAGATGCAAATTCTTTTTTTTGGGGGGGGGATGGTCCAGTCATGGGGCCTGAACTCTGGGCCTGGGCACTGTCCCTCAGCTCTTCAGCTCAAGATAAGCACTCTACCACTTGAACCACAGTGCCACTTCTGGCTTTTTTTTCTGCTTATGTGGTGCTAAGGAATCGAACCCAGGGCCTCATGCATGCAAGGCAAGCACTCTACCACTAAGCCACCTTCCCAGCCCAAGATGCAAATTCTTTCTATATTAATTACAACTGTAAATCATTATTAAAAGTAAGTTGTGTGTGGAAGAGTAGATGGAAGAGGGAAAACTGTGCTTGGCTCAGAAACACATGGAACAATTTCAACGTTGTGTCGTATGATCCTATTTTCAGTAATGATTGTATTTTAGGACATATTAACAAGACAAAAAGAATGGCTCACAATGGAGAGTCTTACTTGGGGCTGGACTTGTTTTCTGGAAAACTTATTTCCAATATAACTGAGATTTGCATTGTGATTGATGTCACTGGCTAGTGAACACTTTCACTTTTGAGATATTTATAGCATGTATGGCCCTTTAAAATTATGTTATTCCAAATTTTTAGTTTGATCTTTCCGGGTAGATCTAAGATTATAAAACTTAATTCCAGCAATTGTCATTTGCATGGCTGTTTTTCTTATTTTTATTGTAAAGATGATCTACAGGGGGTTTACCATTGCATACATCGAGTAATGAGTTCATTTCTTTTTGAACAGTGTTACCCCCTCCCTCATTTTCTCCCAGTCTTTCCCCTCCTACCTCCCCTCTGTCTAGTGAGTGTCTCTGCTGAATCAGTTCACCTGTGTCCCACGGTGTCTGTGCTTGCCCTTCAACTCCCCAATTCAGATAAACTTACATCCA
This sequence comes from Dipodomys ordii, assembly GCF_000151885.1. Taxonomy (NCBI): domain Eukaryota; kingdom Metazoa; phylum Chordata; class Mammalia; order Rodentia; family Heteromyidae; genus Dipodomys; species Dipodomys ordii. Next base: position 10,257,388 of record NW_012267243.1, on the reverse strand, counting down.
AGACAAAAGGTACAGAAATCAGTAACAGTGACAGAAGAGGGGGAAAAAAGAACACTAAAGGAAAAACAAAGAACCACAAACAGTACAATTAAAAAACCCTCTTGTTTCCATTTCTTGCGGTTCATTTTGATACGCATCATTTTATATGATCATATGCTTTTCTTTTTAAAAAGCCCCTAGCATGATGTAGGTTGTGTCAACTGCTTATGTAATTGATAGTGGCATAGCTGTTCTTTCTGCTTCCCATACACACATTTATGGCATAAAATAACAACTATGTTTTAGAGGAATGATGAATATTCTGAGTCAAGTATGAGTGACTGTGGCCTGGAAACAGATTCAAGGTACCATGAATGGCATGAGGAGATTATGTGAAATTTTGTAGCCACAAAACAAGACAGGTCATAAATGACTACCTGAACAAATATGTAGGAAATAGGTAGGAGACTACGTGGGGAGATCTTTCCTGTAGGTTTTAGGTATTGTCATACAGCTTTCTTAATTATACATCAGGTTGATGGAGGCCACAGGTTTGCTGAGCTTAACCATATATTCCAAGTTTTGCCTCATAGTCATGAGAATGTTAGCTTAGATTACATGGCTAAAATAAAGCACTGTTTTTCTAAAGCTTCTGATAGCCCAAGATAATTTTGTCTCTCTATGTACAACCTTCAATTTCTCCATAATCACACCAGTTTAGTAGGCCTAGGTCAAACAGTTTTCAGGGTCTTTAATGGAGATATCACTTCTTCAGAAAGCCTTAGCTTCACATTGTTGTTATTGTTGTTGTTGTTGGTGGTGGTGGTGGGGATGGGGGTGTGTATGTGTATACCTTTTCTTTTCTTGCCCTCCAGGTCTACCAAAAGCAGCTGTGATTACTCAGTTGCAGGCGATAAAGGCTTCAGCTGGACTGTGGGCTTTCGGTTGTACATCTGAGGACATTGTGTATATAACCCTGCCTCTCTATCATAGTTCAGGGGCTCTTCTAGGAATAAGTGGTTGTGTTGAGTTGGGTAAGTTCTTCTTTTCTTTTTGTTAAGTTTTACTTTGTGTACTCATTTATAATTAGAATCTGTGTTCGTCAACCTTCAAAACTACCAGCAGTTTTGTGAATGTGAGCATTGCATAATTATACCACAGTATTTACAGAAGGGAAGTAATCATGATATAGTGAAGTAAAAAAAGAATGAATGAATGCTGAGAGTTAGTCATTTGTTTGGAACAAATTCATTGTCTAATGATCTGTATGTTTACATGGAAATACAGGAAGGAAGAAAAATGTTTCTAAGAAAAGGAAATGAATTTTTTACTTTTAGAGAGGCGACATTTTTAATTTTTCAAATCATTTTTTTCATGAAATCCATTTAAATGGGAGATGATGAGATGTTTTTGATAAATGTATATTCAGTACATAATGTTTATATTTCATGAAACATATCTATCCCCTCAAACATTTAGCATTTCTTTATGGTCAAAATCCTCTTTTCAACTATTTTGAAATTTACATGATTATTATCTGAGTAATAAATAGCAAAGATCTTCTTGTCTGTTCGATTGTAATTTACACCTGTTGATCAACACTCCCCTCTTTATCCCTCCATCCTGCTGATTAGAAGTAATAACATTTAGCGTGAATAAAATACAACAGAAATAGTACCTACGTAGTGTTCATTTATGTTTGTTTACAGTGGTAGAGCCAGTGCTTCGCAATATTATTTTCACTATCTTGTTAGCATCTCTTAGTTGTTGGGGGATTCATTGTGACATTTCTAAACATACACACCACATATCCCATCAGCCCCAACCCTCTCCTACTGTCTCCCTTTCCTACCCCACTTCTTAAAACAGTCTGTCTTGATGGCTTCGTTGCTCTATTTTCACTTATACATTGAAAGTGTTTTGGCCACAATTCAGCTTCGTTACCCTCTCTCTGTGTCCTCTCCCTCTTGCAAGGAACTCTACTACTTGTAAATCTTCTCCTTATTTTGGCTCTTGCTTTCATCCCATGTATTGCAAAAGGTAATGTTTGCTGTGAAAGGATGGCTCTATGGCAGAAATATTTTTTAAGTTATTGGGCAATAAAACCTACATTTTTAAGAAAGCGTGGTCTAAACATAAGTTGATGATAAGTTATAAAAGCTCAGGAAGTGAGCAAACATGTTTAGACAAGAGCAACATGGTTTGGATTTCATGTTAACTCATCCCATGAGGTTTTCCCTTAGTTCCTGTTTTTGCCTTTTCTCATAGGTGCCACTTGTGTGTTAAAGAAGAAGTTCTCAGCAAGCCAGTTCTGGCTTGACTGCAAGAAGTATAACGTGACTGTGTTTCAGTATATTGGAGAACTTTGCCGCTACCTTTGCAAGCAACCTAAGGTAAGAGGATTCTGCAAGAACTGAAACCATTTATTTCTTACATTCCATATTCTTCCAGAACAATTTAGCTGAGATACAAAGATGTCTGTTATACACCAAGGACAAATAAGTAGAAAACAATCACAGAAAATACAGAGAGGGGTCTCCAGGAAAGTGCTAGTAATATGGTTTGTTCTATCCTAGCAGGGCAGAGCAATCCATTTCAATCTGGGTCTAATCAGATTTTCTATTGTGAAATCAGATGCACATTGTGTTTACATAAATCAACCATTCCAAGTTTAAAGTAATCTTTCTAAAAACAACTTATAGCACTGGTTATTTTTCGTTTACATAAACGATTGCATTAGAATATCTTTTTGTTCTAGTTTAAGAAGAAATTTAGCTTCGAGTTATTCTTGTTTTCCCACTTAGAGTGCTCAGTCATTTGATCGATTGCCACAACCCAGGAAATAGGTAAGCAAAGAGTTTCAAGAGCCTGTAGTTTATGGGTTTGTTTGCTTTCTTTTTGCCTTCAGCAGCTATTTTCCTTTCTCTGGTCTTGTATCTTCTTAAATGCTTATTTTTTTCTGCATTCTGATTTCATAAACATTCTTGAAGTTGCAAAGAAGTTAATCAGGTCAATGTCAGCCCCTTCATAAATGGCAAAGAAGTTAATCAGAGCAATGTCAGCCCCTTCATAAATGTCGGTCTAGGATGTCATCCCATGGGGACTGAGCAGCAGACTTCTGGCTGTTCAGACTTCATGGAACAACCAACAATTCTAATCACGTAACCTCATTTATTTTCTGTTCTAGCTTCCAGTGTGTTCTTTGGTAATTATCTGGACTAAGTTAATTTTCTAAATTAATTTTCTAAATTAACTTAGTATCTTTAACATTAGTTGAGGACTAAGTTAATTTTCTAAATTAACTTAGTTAATTTACTAAGTTAATTAACTAAGTTAATTAGTCCTCAACTAATGTTAAAGATACTTTTAATGAGGTTCCATGATGATAAATAGCACAGGACACAGTAGGTGCTACCTGACGATCTCATACAGCCCTTAACCCTGAACAGTATCATAAGCTTTTCTTGAAGAATTGTTCACTCAGTTATATAATAAGAAATGGGTGAATACATATACTTTTTCCCCTAAACTTCTGTCACTTTAATAATGCTGTGGTCAGTCTTCATGCAATATGGCCAGTAGGAGGTCTCAAAAGAGAAAGGAAACAGTAGGTAATATATATTCTTTGCAACTTTTTAATGGTGCATTTCAGGATTGCTCCTCAAAGTAGTTGGAGCCATTTAGAATATGGGAATGTGCTCATTGACAGTGCTTTGTCGGTACAGGGTGCTGTAATAAATGACAGCCTTTTGCCTATGATCCAAAGAAAGAGGAAGCCCACAATGTCTCCTGAAAAGTCTCTAAGAAACAGAAAGTAGGGGACAAGCAGTCCAATGTCCCAGACTCACCCTTTCAAATATTAGGAATGGAATCCAATTTGCTTAGGTTTCTCAATTATGTTTTATTTGAACAACAAAAGCAAAGCCTAAACTGTTCTCCTTTGTGGTTGTGTGCTGGAGTCCTGGAGATTAAATTTAGGGCTTTCCCTTGTAAAGCAGGTGCTCTACCACTTGAGCCATTTGGATGGGCCCCATGCTAGTTTCTTTGAAGTTTGTTGTACAAATAGGTTTGCGTGCTTTTGCCCAGACTGTGGTCCTTCTATCTCTTCTTCTTTAATAGTTGGGATTCAGTTTTCTTCTTTCTTAAATTAGGGAAATGTTCATTTAATTATAACTTCACAGACTAGAAGCATACATGTATTAATTTTCTCTGCTCATATTATTGGAAAAGTAGGATGATTTTCTAGCTGTATTAGTCTTTAAAGTCCATCTGCTGAGTCTTTTAACTCATTTATCTTATTTATTTTTAACTTATTTATCTCATCTATCTTACTCACTTGTTTAACTCATTTATTTTAACTTATTTATCTCATTTATTTTAACTCATTAACTCATTTATTATATCTGTTTGGACTCTCACTTCACAAAATAAAGCTACTAGTCATTTATCATATTGGCTTCCCTTTGAATTTTTTAATGAAATGCAACACTTTTTGTTCCTATTTGGGTTTATCTCACACCAATTTGGGGAAAATATATAGCTACAAGGAACTTAAGAGAATTAAGATCTGAAAATAGAATTCTTGAATGCCTTTTAAATTAATTTTAATGTCCATTTTTTTTATTCTTCCTAAACCTCCTTGAAGAAAAGACAATGTTTATGACATAATCTCTATATCTTTAATTTACCTGAATGTAATGAGAATGACAAAGAGCTTTTCCCAATATAGCTTTTCCCAAAGGAAAACTTGACAATTTTTTTAAGCAGAGAAACATTACTTTACCTAATATCCTTTTGTTGATTTACACGGAATGAATATAAGCAGCTCTTGGCATTGGAGCGCAGGAAAAGAAGCAAGTCATATGTTAGGACATACCCATTCAAGGTGAACTTGCTTTTGTGCTACCTCATAGTCTTTTCCATAGCCTTCTCTTGGAGGGAAAACCCAGTGTCTGCTGTGTAGCCAGCTCAACCATGGATTCAGGAAGGGCCAAAGAATGAGTAAGTCACACAGCCTCACCTCAACCAGATGATCTCAGAAACCATGGTATGAAGCTCTCTGTGCACCCATTTAGAAGAAACTTTTTCCCTGCACAGTGGCTCACAGCTGTAAACTTAGCTACTCAAGAAGAAGGGTAAGATCACAATTCAAAGCAATTGCTTTGGGAAAGAAATCTCCATTTGTAGCACGTGGTCCATAAATAACAGCTCCTCTAACAATTACATCTGGGTAATGGGGAGTGTGAGTTCAGCATGGTCTCTTATGGCCTGGGCACAGACTCTCACAGGTCTTCTTAGACCATTACTTATACCTTTAATTGTCCTGCTGAACTAATGACAGGATGCCCAAACTCAGGTTTCAGGTGCAACAAAGGCTTTTAGTGGTAACTGGAACCCATGCTGTCTGAGACTTAAAAAGCCTTTCCTTTAAAATAATCTCCCATCCTATTCTTCAAGAGGTCCTACCCTCTCCCCCCACCAATCTTTCCTGTTCAGAACAAGAGAGGCCCGTGTGTGTATGTGTGTGTGTGTGTGTGTGTGTGTGTGTGTGTGTGTGTGTGTGTGTGTGTGTGTTGGTTATATTCAGGGCCTCAAGCTCTTGTAGGCTTTTTGTTCACAATAGCGTGCTCTACCATTTGGGCCACACTTAAAAAGTCCAGCTTTTTTTGCTGCTTAATCTCAAGGACTTTCCTTCCCTGATTGGTTCAAACCATGATTCTCAGACCTCAATGTCCTAGGCTCCTTGGCTAGAGTTACAGTTGAGAGCCAAGGGCACTGGTTATCAGCATTCTCTGCCATCCTGTTTTGTTTGCTGTTTCTTTTGCCCATTCTGTAATACTTGACTTGGTACCTAGATGGTTTCTGTGTACAGTATTGTTTGCAGAGAAAGCCAGCTGATGGAAGGCAATTTCTTACTGGATACACAGGGATACCCGTGGGACAAGTTGGCGTGTATAGGTTTTAGGAAAAGAAGTGTTGAAACTCAAGATGGATGGATTTGAACTCTAACATACGTTGTTATGTTTTAGAAATGCTTTTTTGGAATGAGATCATTTGGGCATTAAATTGCCAGCTATACAAAGCTGAAGGCAGATGTGGTTTGCTGGTTTTCCCACTATGAATTTATGCTTTTACTGGCTTTCCCTTTCCATGTGCCAGCAAACCTTCTCAATTGGAAACAAAATTACCTGAATTTAGACAGAAACTCTCACTTCTCCTAGGCATCTAAGGAGGCTAATCAGCCTGAGTGGAGCCTGTGTTCTAGAAGAAAGAAACTTTGTTTCCAGGAGGCCATTGTTGACCAGGGAGGTGGTGATTTCCTTTCAACCCCCAGATGACAGCTCAGCAAAGAGTCTGTCAAGAAGCCAGAGCCTTGGTTAAAGTCAGTGCCTCTTCTTTTTGAGGGTTGTCATGTCAATCTGGTTGGAGAGCCAGCAGGAAGGAAATACCTACTGCAATCCAGGACCTTGGGGTTTCTCTTTACTCGTTCAGCAAATTCTCTTTTAAAGGGATTTAAAGGGTATGTATTGAGATATGATTCTTCTCTCTCTCTCTCTCTCTGTCTTTCTCTTCATCTCCCTTTCCCTCCCTCTCCATCTCTCCTTCCTTCACTTCTCTTCCAACTTCCCTCCCTTCCTCCTTCCCTCCGTCCTCTCTCTCCCTCTTCCTCCTTCCTCTTTCTCCCTCTCCCTTCCTCCTCCTCTCTCTCTCTCTCTCTCTCTCTCTCTTTCTCTCTGAACATATGTATTGGGAAGTAATTTACTCTCTCCCCCTTCCTGCCTCCTTCTCTACCTCCCCTCTGGTGGGGGGGGGTCATACATGTAAGCATGGAACAGAAAAATTATAAAGGATTCTGCATAGTTTTCAGATTGATTATGTAAAGTGTAAAATAACAGTATTAGAAGCTGGTTGGATGGTTTCCTATAACTGCAATCATGGGAACCATCTTAAATACAATAACTGTGTACTTTTGAGTCATTTTAGAGCTGGTTTACTCCCTGCCCCCCCACATACACACACACACACACACACACACACACACACACACACACACACACACACATTACACGCACTCCACTTAGTGCCAGGCTCTACATAATAGGCACCACTCTGGCCACTAATCCTCAGCAGTGAGAGAAACCTCAGAGGTCTTTGCAAACCATTAGTTTGTGTTTTGAACTAAATGGCAAAGGAATGGCCAGGCACCAGGCCTTTGCCTCCTGAACGCATGTTTTAATGTTAAAATCCTGTTTAGTGTACGATCTCCCTTCCTTCCTTCCTCCTACCTCCTCTCCCCCCTTCTCCTCCCTCTTGTAAGGTCTCACTTTTTTATTTACTCTGTTTCTGTCTTTGCTTTCGCTCTTGGTGAGGAATTCGTTTTCTTTCACTTCTTCTATCTTTGCTGCCCATGTTCTAGTTCTGTGTGTGTGTGTGTGTGTGTGTGTGTGTGTGTGTGCTTCCGTGTCTTTCCTTTGTGTAGATGCATGCATCGTTATTCTGAATTCATTCATTCATTTAATTGTGTTCATGGTCATTTCCAACATAGCTTAGACAATACCTCATGTTAAGTAGCAAGTTCATTTTAGGAAGAATAAAACAGAAAAGAAATTTATTTTCAAGAAGGCTTGGTGGAGACATAGAGAAGAATTTTCTACATGGATAATACCATGTGTTATCCATTGGGGGTGATGTTGACACTTGTTTCACAGCTTCTCCAAGCCAACTCCTTCAAAGCCAAACACAAGTTCTACTTCCCAGTGTCTTGAAATCCCAGGGTGACTTTTCAAGACCTTTCTTGCATCTGTCATTCCTTTGACTCTACTGTTCTCTTCTGTAATGGATACTTTAACTCTTCACAAATGAAGCCAACCCCTAGGCCCCTCCCACTGTCTCAGGGAGATAGAGTCCTTTCAAAGGGGGACTTATTAATCAAAAGTACCTAGGACTTGGGACTCTAGAGAATCTTAATGAACTATTATTATATACACTATCAACTGATGGGACAATTAACCAGATGTTACCTAACTAGTGTTAATATGGAGAGGTATGTAGGCTTTATGGATCATGTGGGACAGAGCTCAGCCCCAGGATAATAAATATTATGGGCTCTTTTGGGTTGAGCGTATCTCACCAGGACTTGATTCTACCTGGGTATCTCCAAAACAGCCAATATTATTTTCAAATAAACAGACATGGCTACTTTTAATTGTTTATTTGTAAATAAGGGCAAAGGAGGTGTACTGGAGGTGGTGCCTGTAGGCTGTGGTGTGCAAAGACAGAGAGACTAGATTATGGTGATCACTAGGTCAAGGTGGCGGCTGGATCGTGGGGTGTCGGTGACCACTAGATCACAGCAGCTCTTTCTAAAACAGAGGATGCCTTATCTACCACTTCATGGAACCAGAGCAGTTCTGACCTGATCCCTACTGCCTGCGCCTACAGGCATATTGGCTATTGTTTACATGGCATGGAGCTAGCCTTGGATTTTTACTAGTATTTTTCTGTATAAAACCCTAGCACTAAAAAAAAAAAAAATGTAGGAACCAGGTGCCAGTGGCTCATGCCTGTCATCCTAGCTATTCAGAAGGCCATGCTCTGAAGATCATGGTTCCAAGCCAGCCTGGCCAGGAAAGTCCATGTGACTTTTGTCTCCATCTATCAAAAAAAAAAAAAAAAAGCTTGAAGTATAGTTCAAGTGGTAGAACACAGCCTTGAGACAAAAAGCTGGGAGACAGTGCCCAGTTCCTGACTTCAAGCTCAGAACCAGCATTAAAAAAAAGAGAGAAAAAAAATCTTAGGATTTGTTTTGTTTGAAGAGAGCAGTATTTTATGACACAACTCTTGGATGCTTTTCAGGTCAGGGATGAGTTTTAGCAAGTATCAATATGTATGAAATATGTTGGCAGAAACCACTGGAAAGATAGTTTCTAAAACAAATTCTATAAATTTGCATTTGTATATGCTGTAGTTATATAAGATTAATAGATAAGACAATCATCCTAATGATTCAATTGCAATAGAAGGTTAACTCATTAAAACTAGGATCAAGACTTTTTCCATGAATATCACATGTGCTTCTCTAGCTCTCTAGATAGCTTTAATCTCTTGTCTTATCCTTTAAGAGAAAACCCAGATTATGCTTGAGGAGTATGAGCAAAGATGAACTGACTCATAGATTCTGCGTGTGAACATAAAGTATGTTTTGATGCTGAAAGACACACATGAAAGAAAAAATGTATAATACAGAAAAAATTAAAAGTTAAAAATTATCTCACCATACTAATATTATCACTATTTTAATTACCTGGATATATAGATCGCAAATTACAATTGTACATCATGCAAATACAAAGTATTTTCTGGATATTCTCAACTATTGACAATTATTCTTCAAACACAATTTTCTATGATTATATGATTCTCACATAACAATAGTACAATTTATTTTCTCATCCTCTGTTTTATGATTGTCACAATTTTAATTATTCACCATTATAAATAATGCTAAGCTAATGTCTTGTCTATGGATCTTTACATTTCATGTGGGATAATTTCCTGGAAAAAAACAGAGTTATAAGTAACTTCATAACTTTATTACCTGTTTAAAATATGCATTCTAATTCTTATTGGAGAGTTGGCTACCTTCTCAACAAAGACTATGAATTTTCCTTCAAAATTTCAATCTACTAAGAAAGTATGATATATTTTGTAGATTTGATTGACTTTAATTTCTAAGAAGGTGAATGCCATTTTATATTCTAATTACATTTTGTTTTAATTATTAAGAGTACTACTTTTGCCGGGCCCTGGTAGCCCACGCCTGTAATCCTAGCTACTCAGGAGGCTGAGATATGAGGATCAAGGTTCAAAGCCAGCCCGGGCAGGAGAGAACGTGAGACTCCTATCTCCAATAAACCACCAGAAAACCGGAAGTGGTGCTGTAGCTCAAGTGGTAGAGCGCTCACCTTGAGCTGAAGAGCTGAGGGACAGCGCCCAGGCCCAGAGTTCAAGCCCCACGACTGACAAAAAAAAAAAAGAGTACTACTTTTGATTTTACATTTAAGTCTATTCAGCATTCACTTCATAATTAAATATTATTCTGCTCTTGTTAATAGTTTATTAAAATACTTTCTAACCCATAAGCAACAGTAATAATAATGATTCAAACATTAACTTCTTTCATTTTGTCTCATATATAATGAGTTTAGATTTCATGAAAACTTAATTTTAACTACATTTATTCAGATTTGAAAATGGAAGGCCTGATGAGGGAAGAGATGACACTGTCCAAAAAAATGTTTTTATCTGACTTACGTAACTATAACCCCTCTGTACATCACCTTTGTGATAACAATAAATACATAAATAAATAAAATTATTTCCAGTGGTTCTGAATGGGAAAAAAGGGCAAAGGAGAACAAAGGCGTGTTAGGTAGCCCTCAAAACCCTCCCCCACTGATGGTTAACAACAAAACTCTTCATTTGTACTAAAAAAAAAAAAAAGAAATAGAGGGCCTAAAAATTAAAATAAAAGCCTAAAAAATTAAAACACCTTCAAGTTGACTTAGATTTATAGGAGCACAAAATACTGAGACAATTCCTTAAATCTTTTTTTGAAAGATGACAGAGAATCTAAATATAAGCATCTCTGAAAGGATAAAACATTGTGATTTATATCACACAATTTCACAGATTACTGATATAATTAGTGAAAGTTATCAATAATATTAGTAATCTTTAACATCCAGTGCTAATTGCTACACATTGAAAAGATAACCTCATGATAATTGTAATAATATAATTAATTATATTTAATAATATTCATTGTTCTATATTGTTCTAATTAAATTTATTCACATCTATACATATATACTTTATATTTGTGCATATGTTATATAAATATGCCTGTGTATATCAGAATATTATTTGTTACATATAATTTTGATAATACAGCTTATTTGCTGTATAATATCCCTGAATTAGACTATATATGATACTATGTATATATTGGCACACATGTATAAAAAGAATTATGTTCACCAGTGATTTTTTTTTTTTTTTGCCAGTCATGGGCCCTGAACTCTGGGCCTGGATGCTGTCTGTCAGCTCTTTAGCTGAAGGCTAGCACTCTACCACTTGAGCCACAGTACCACTTCCAGCATTTTCTGCTTGTGTGGTGCTGAGGAATCGAACCCAGGGCCTCATGCATGCAAGGCAAGCACTCTACCGCTGAGCCACCTTCCCAGCCCTATAAAAAGAATTAATAGTCATTCCTATGTAAAGACACTCCTGTATCATGTTATTTTTGTTGGTGCCAAAGAGTACTCATTAGTATTTCCTCTGGTACCATTCTATTAAAATCCCAAGTTTTAGTTTTCATTTGTCGGGAAACATCTTTTGCTTTTACTGTGTGTGTGTGTGTGTGTGTGTTGTCGGGAAACATCTTTTGCTTTTAGTGTGTGTGTGTGTGTGTGTGTGTGTGTGTGTGTGTGTGTGTGTGGTCCTGGGGCTTGAACTCAAGAGCCTCGACACTGTCCCTGAGCTTTTTTTCTTGAGTTTAGCACTCTGCCACTTGAGCCACAGCTCCATTTCCAGTTCTTTGGTAGTCAATTGAAATCAGAGTCTCATGGACTTTCCCACATGAGCTGGCTTTTAGCTGTGAACCTCTTGAGTAGCTAGGATTACGGGTGTGAGCCACCAGTGCCTAGCTTTGCTCTTACTTTTGAATAACACTCTGATGGGGGGTATGGTAGGTTAGCAATGATTATCTTTTAATTTCTTAAAGATATTATCCTATTTCTTCTGTGTTCTGTAGTGATTGTTTGAGGGCCACCCATAAATATGCATGTCTCTGTCAGAATGCTCCTAAAGTTCTCCCTCTTCTCTTTTTTTTGGGGGGGGGGTCCAGTTGTGGGGCCTGAACTCTGGGCCTGAGCACTGTCCCTCAGCTCTTCAGCTGAAGGCTAGCTCTTGAGCCACAGCGCCACTTCCGGCTTTTTTTTTCTGCTTATGTGGTGCTGAGGAATCAAACCCAGGGCCTCATGCATGCAAGGCAAGCGCTCTACCACTGAGCCACCTTCCCAGCCCCATTATTTTTCTTCTCATGGATCTTACCAGAAAATGTGAAGATGTATCCTCTCTGACCGTTTTAGATTTTTTTAATCCATAGCTTGCTGTTTTGGAAAATACTCAGTTAAATTTTCCTTTCTTTTTTAGCGATATTATGATTTGAACTCAAGGCCTTCTGATTGCTAGTACCACACCTGGTCCTTTTTAGCCTTAGATAGTTCTCGCTTTTTGCCTGGGGCCACCTCAGGCCACGGTCCTCATCTGTGTCTCCTTGTAGCTGGGATTGCACGGTGACCACTGTGCTTGGCTCCTTTGATGAGATGGGGATCTCACTTATCCCTAAGCCGGCCATGATCTAGCTAGAGTCATAACCATGTACGACCATGCCCGGCCTGAAATTTCATGCATTACTTTTCCACTCTCTTACTGTTCTGGAGGACTCCTCTTATATGTATTTGAAATTTTCCTTTTATGTGTTTCCTTTTCTATTCTTTTTATCCTTTAAAAGTACCTTTTAATTATATTTCAGAATGTGCTACTATAAATCCAGATGGAGGGCGCCAGAGGTTCATGCCTATAATCCCAGCTACTCTGGAGATGGAGATCTGAGCATTATGGTTTAAAGCCAGCCCCAGCAGGAAAGGCTGAGACTCTCCCCTCTGCCAAAAAGCCAGAAGTGAAGCTATGGCTTAACTAGTAGAGCGCTAGCCTTGCGGAAAAGCTCACGGATAGCACCAGGACCTGAGTTCAAGTCCTTGGACCAAAAACACAAAAACACAACCCTGGATGGCATTGGAACTTGTTACCAATGTCCCAGTTGCAAGTCCAGGGATGTTGATTTCTCTTTCATTGCCAATTTACAATCACTTCTGACCATGTGTGTTACTCTTGAGGATGGTGGAGGGAATACTTAGAAAACCGTGAGCTTACTGTGAGCACATTGATAAGTGTATTTCTACTCTAATTTTAACCAATCCGAATATCATGTCACCCAATGAAGTGCCTTTTGAATATACTACAAATTCAATTCAAAATTTAATTGAAGTTATAACCAATCTGATTTAAAATATGAACTGTAACATGAAATCTGAACATATTACACATTCTAAAATATTTCCACATAAATGTTACATACGTTCAAGTTACATATTATGTCAATTCTATGACATTAATTTTATTGTTCACTATAAGGTAAGCATTGGGAATTCATGGTAGATGGCAGTATGTACTTGAGATAGATACCTTTTCTCTGATGGATAAACTGACAGAGGGAGTAATAATCTTTTTCAGTTGTGTCTGTGTGTCTGTGTGTCTGTACTGGCACTGTACTTCAGATTTTTCACTCAAGGCTGGTGCTCTATCCCTTTAGTCATAGCTTCACTTCAGGCTTTTTTGGTGATTAAGTGAAAATAAGAGTCTCACAAACTTTTCTGTCTCGGCTGGCTTCAGACCACAGTCCTCAAGTCTGAGCCCTCTGAGGAGCTAATATTACAGTTGTCAGCCCCTTTTTGAAATATTTATTTCCAACAAATGATCAAAGAGGAAGAATAAACATCAATGAATGTTTATTATCCCCTGAAATATACTTTCTCCTGTCCCTGGTATCTGCCAAAATAAAAGATCTTCAATAATCTAGAATTTAGAAAGTATATCTAGAAGATATACAAATAGAAGCTCTATTAATCTTCGCCATTGTTAATTTCATAACCTGTTAGATTCACTTGTATATAAACTGATTTTTTAAATTTCTCTCCCACTAGTACATGTACTACACAGATTTCAGGATCTTTCTTCTATTTAATAATGATAATGAACCCCTCTGTACAGTACTTTCACAATAAAAAAAATAAAAAGAAAACAACCAACACAAAAAAATTGAAATAATAATAATAATGATAATGAAAGAAAGAATTGGGATTTGGGATTCATTCCAAGTAAAATCTTTTCTCCCCACAGAGAGAAGGAGAAAAGGACCATCAAGTACGAATGGCAGTTGGGAACGGTATACGGAGCGATGTGTGGAGAGAATTCATACACAGATTTGGGAATATCAAGATGTGTGAACTGTATGGAGCTACTGAAGGAAACATTTGTTTCATGAACCACACTGGGAAGATTGGAGCTGTGGGAAGAACAAACATGTTTTACAAAGTAAGTGTATTATTTTATCAAAGGTAATTGTTAAGCTCTGCTAATTCTCTTTCCTAACTCTGAAGTTTGTGCTTACAAATGATGATAAATACGGTTACAATTTCTATGCGTATATGTATGTATCTGTACATGTATCTATGTATGGTTGTTTGGTGGTACTTGGATTTGAACACAAGGCATTATGCTTTCTTAGGCAGGTTCTCTACTGCATGAGTCCAGCCCTTAGTGTTCTAGCAATTTGTGAGATAAGATCTCCCTTTTTACTCAGTCTACCCTGGACCTCAGTTCTCTTATTTGCTCTTCAGCATACCCGGGATGACAGCTACATGCCACCACACCCAGCTTTTCTCTCGAGATGGGGTCTTGTAAATGTGTTTCCAGGGCTGACCTCAAACCTCCATTGTCATGATCTCAGCTCATAAATTCCATGCCCACTGCTCCTACCTACAACTTTGGGTACACAGAGCAATGTCTGTAGGTGCTTGATGGCGCTATAGGTTACTCAGACTCATCATCTCCCATTTTTTCAGCTAAAAAATGATAAATATACTGAATTTTTCAGTATTCAAGTTTACTGCTATAATGTGTAACTAGTAAGCATAAGTCCTCATGTATACCAATTTAACCCTTTCTATTTTCCTTGGTTACTTTTCTTCCACCATTTTTTATCTTTCACCATTTACATCATTTGAAACTTGTGTCTAGGCTTCTAATAAATGATTTATTTAGAAAGTGTAACAAGATACCATATAACTTATAGCAATGAAAGTTAACTGAGCACTTAACTATATTTCAAATACATTGCTCGGAGTTTAAGAGTTCTATTTAATTTAAGCCTCTACTTTTAAACACGGTGTGAGGTAAAAATTAGTGTTACCCTATTGAAAGGTTAGGCCCTATGGGAAAGGCAACAGAATAGACACATTGTTCTAGACACAAAGATTCTTTATTAAAGTGCTAGCTTGTGTGGTGGGTTTTGTCTGTAATTGGGATAACAGGATATTGGCCATTTGCCCTGATGGCTGGTAGGAAGAAAGATTCTATTTTTGGACCGGACTTTTTTATCATCTTGGTCAAGCAGGAACAAAGCCTTGCTCATGGTTCCTTTTTTTTCCCCTCTTTTTAAAAACATGCTTCATGTTGAAACAGTTCCCAGCCCTAATGATATCGGCTGTTATTTCTTTTAGATTAATTTGGCAAGGATAGCAGAGTGGGATCCATTCCATACTCAATTACCATTCAGTGTGTCAGACACACTGGACATGGTGGTCCAAAAATTGGGAAAGTGCATAACTCAAATGAAATAAACATAGTACAATTTCTAGCCATAACTGGGGTCAATTAGAAGTACGGGGATTCTTCCTACATTCAGGAGATCTCCATGATGTTAAATACACAATTAAAAACAGATGCTGCCCGTTAACATACCACAAAAGTTCATGTGTATGTCTATGTGTCCTTCTAGCACACATGATCCGGGGGTCTCATTCACAAAGGTCTTGAGAGGTAGGCTTCCCAGAGCTATGCAGTCCATACATTCGTGGCCATGTGCCGTGGGCCTGTAAGGCTCTTCCCCAATACACCTTTGCATACACAGAGTCATGAATTTATAGATTGGGAAAGGGACCCAAAAGGCATTCCCTCAATGAATATGTGCAGAGACTGTGAACCTAGAGAAAAGTACCTTGTCAGTCAGTGTCAGAGCTGAGGATATAACCAATGGCTCAAGCTGTAATCCTAGGTACTCGGGAGGCTGAGATCTGAGCACTGCCATTCAGAGCCAGCCCAAGCACATAAATCAGAGAGACTCTTATCTCCAGTTAACCTGCAAAAAGCCATATGTGAAGGTGTGGCTCAAGTGGTAGGGACCAGCCTTGAGAGAAGGAAGGAAAGAAGAAAAAGAAGGAAGGAAAGAGTAAATGCCAGCAAGGGAATGCTACTCCCTAGTACATTCTTTGATGATCTTCATACACTTACTCCACTTTTCACCAGCAAAGTAACTTTGTGTAGGTTAAGGAATGAAGATTTTCAGTCATGCAAGATTCAGGAGGTCTCTTAATGATTTAACATTACAGTTAAAACTAATGTACCTGTAATTCTAAAGGAATAAGATGGCATAATTTCTGCTGTGTTATGTATTTACAATACAAAAGTTAATTTGGAAATACTAAAAATTAATTTTTAATGTTGCTTAATTTAGTTTCATGAATTAATCTCATGAAGCAATTTCACTGTGCTTTTTACCTGCATACATGTAAATCAGATCAAATTCACTGTATCTATATAAAATTTATTTTATTGGAGCCATAGTCTAATCATTTATTTCACTTGAGCATAAAACCTATCAGTAAGTAGATGTCATTGCACAAATAACTAAATGCTTGTTGTTTGATTGATTAATCTTACTTTTGCAGCTTTTTTTCGCTTTTGACTTGATAAAGTATGATTTTCAGAAAGATGAACCTATGAGGAATGAACAGAACTGGTGTAGCTCTGTGAAAAAAGGTAAGACAAACATTTGAAGCTATCTCCTTAGGCAAAATGTCTAAAGTTGCTGGGTTTAGGGAAGAAAAAATAACTGATTTATTATGTAATTTGACTTATTAGAATTTTAATGCTGCTGATAACAGCATCTCTCAATTACATTTCTCTCATTTAACTTTATAGACACTGTCCAAGAACAGGGTAATTTCTCAGGAGCTTCCTCAGAACTTAAACCCTGATTGTCTTATTACAATTACAGTGATTGTTGATGTTGGAACGTGAATCTCAGAGCTATGTTTATTATGCAGTCACAGAGTCTTTTAAAAAGTAATTGATCCCAAAGACCTATTTTACTCCTTTTGGAATTTCATTGAGAACTGTTCAGTGTATTTTAAAGTAAGGCATTATGTCTCCACAATGGTAATTTGCCTATTCATGTCTGAGATGAACACGACCTATTTGTACATTTTTGTAATAATTAGTCTTTGGAGAAGGATCCAATACCTGTGTCCTGAAGAAGAAAAACACAGAACATAAATTTTGAGAGAGGTAAAAAAATGTCTTGTAGCCAGGCACCAGTGGCTTACTCCTGTAATTGTAGCTAAGCAGGAGACTGAGATTTGGGGATCATGGTTCAAAGCCAGCCTGGGCAGGGAAAATCCATGAGACTCTTATCTCCTATAAACCACTCAAAAAACCGCAAGTGGTGCTGTGGCTCAAGTGGTAGAGCGCTAGCCTTGAGCTGAAGAGCTGAGGGACAGCACCCAGGCCCAGAGTTCAAGTCCCACGACCAACCAAAAAGAAAGTGTCTTGTAAAATTCTAAAACTTTGGAAATGTAGATGGATAATATACAGTGATGAGGAGGCTTTGAAGTCAGATGGACCTATTGTAAAATATTATAGATATATGGATAAATGACTCCTACATTTGACAGCCTGATGACAGTGAACAAATTGCTTTCTTGTCCTTTTATTTTATCTGTGCAATGAAGGTGATAGTGCGGCCTTTCTTACATGTTTGTGTTGAAGAATAGGTGGGAAATATATGTGAAGCCCTCAGAAGACTGGCTGATACCTAGAAAGTGCTCCGTAGATAAAATGTTACGGTGATGGGATGATGATGAGATGCGATGGAGATGATGATGACGATGACAAGATGGCATCAGTAAAGGCCGTGACTGAGAATAGGAAAACGAAGGCTTTTGTTGGAATACAAAAAGATGTCTTTTGGCCAGAGGCAGGCTTGTGTGCCCTCAGAAGCCAGCAGGTTCAGAAGGGATCAGAGAAAAGTAGTGTGTTAACATGACATCAGATTGCATAGAGGGAACTAGTGGCCGCAGGCTGTCACTTGGTCATGCACAATAGGCATATGTGCTTCTCATCAGCTGCTGAAGGCCACCTGTCTATTTCAATAATTTAGTGTTCCTTTCATGATATTATAAATGTCCAGTGGTTCTTGTCAGATAAAAGGTCTCCTCCATTTCAAAAGTCATGTGTATGCTGCCTCTCTTTACAGCAGGCAAAGCAAGTAAACAGTGGCCGTGATGTCTGTGCAGGGATGCTACTCTCTCCATTATCCTTTTCTTTTTAATTTACAACTATGTTTTACTTAAATGTGTTCTTCATGCTACTATGCAACCTTTAAAACCGACCAAATACATAACATTAAAATGCTTTCTCAAAACGTATCAATTTAAATGATGACCCACAACCACAGCTTCTAAACTTCTACAAGGCAGCTTCACTATCCAAAAGATCACAATATCATAACTAGGATGAAATCCCACCTCAATGCAAATTTAAGAAAAGCAAATTGAACAATATTATCAGACTATCAAACTTCAGTGAGATACTACTATTTAATATGCACACTTTTTAACTCTCTGTCCATTCTTTTCTCTAAGAAATAACCTTTACCCTGCAGGTTTCAAAGAAAAATATTGTTTCATTAAGTTCCGTTGGCAAAAATATTTCAATTAACGTGTCTAAATGTAAGTGGACCTGGTTGAGTATGATCAGGTGGGAAATCTATTCAACCTCCCATTCATTCAACCTCTCATCTCTTGTTTGTCAAAGGTTTCTAGAATCAAGCTTCAGGGGAACAAACTATTTTCTTAAATTTCCAGAAACATATCAATCAGATAAGAAATAATGTTTCACAAAATTACAGACTTGAGTTTAAATTCTAGGCCTATTTCTTTCACACATTTTTGACAGTGCACTTCACCCTTCTGGTCCTTAGTTTTTTTTTTTGTTGTGAAGCATAATTATAGTATCAGCTTTAGAATATTTCTGCAGAAGACAAATAAGATGACACTTGCAAAGTGGGAAATGTGTAATGAGTATCACTAGTATCATTTTATTAAAACAATTACTGAGTTTAAACCAAAAATAGTCATTAAATGTAAAAGAAATTTTGTACATATTTCCCTCAGACAATTCCTTTTGATTGTTTTCTTCTTCTTCTCCTGTTTTTTTTGTTTGTTTATTTGTTTGTTTTTGTGCCAGTCCTGGGGCTTGAATTCAGGGCCTGGACACTATCCCTGAGCTTCTTTTGTTCAAGGCAGCACTCTGCTACTTGAGCCACAGCGCCATTTCTGGCTTTTTCCATTCATGTGGTGCTGAGATATCGAACCTAGGGCTTTGTGCATACTAGGCAAGCACTCTACCACTAAGCTACATTTCCAGCCCTTGATTGTTTTTTTCTAAAGTAGTTTCTGTATTTGAGGATGGGTCAGATGTAGGTTCAAAGAGTAAGTGACCTCAAATACAATAAAATAATAGCAAAGGATCGTAGTCAAGCCACATGGGTTACGTGTACAGGATATAATTTAGATCGTGCGTGTTGTGTGTAACAATATTGTGATCAGATGGTCAAAATAATGTTTTCTCTTGCAGGTGAACCAGGACTTCTTATTTCTCCTGTGAATACAAGGAATCCCTTCTTTGGCTATGCTGGTTCTTACAAGCATACAAAAAGCAAACTGATTTTTGATGTTTTCAAGAAGGGAGATGTTTACTTTAACACAGGAGACTTGATGGTCCAAGATCAGGACAATTTCCTGTACTTTTGGGACCGGATTGGAGACACTTTTAGGTATGAGCTCTGCTCATCTTGTAATTGTGACCCACGGGTCTATGGAGATATCAGTCTCTAGGACCCCTACTTTCAGGACAGAACTAGCCTTTGTCTTCACAATACCTCCTTGTTTGTAAAGTGAACTGTAAGTTGAATTTCAATTTTAAGTTTTTTCATTATTTTAATGAGCCACTTTAGTCCAAATCTGTGAGCTCACAGATCTGGACCAAAGTTACTCTTACCATCCTACCACTTAAACCTCACAAATATACAAATATATGTAGACATATACATTTAGACATATATATATATATATATATATGGAAAATAGAAATGAGGTATAATTGGTAGTTTGGTCATAATGATAAAAATTGAAACAGAAAAAATTATCACTTTATCTTCCTTCCCATTTCCTAAGATTAGATTAGATGTTCTAAATTATTTTGCATGGGTAGTCGATAACAGCATGGGATAAATAAGGCACACATCTAGACCTTCTCTTTCTCTTCCAGGGATGAATAGACTCTCAAGCACCAGAGATGAAGGAAGTCTTAAACTTATTTTTTTGATTTTCCAAATTAAAGTTTTAATAGTATCATTGTTGTTTTGATGAACTAAAAAGCATTTGTCAGTAATTTATACTTGTAAGACTGAAAATCTGATGCTGATTTTATTGACTTGCTACCGAAATGCTTCTATAAATATGTCTTTTGTTTTTAACAAGGAATTATTATTGGACCTTAGGTGCTTTCACAGAGCTGAATCCAAGGCTAAAAAAAAAAAAAGCTAATAAAAAGCTAAAAGTGGCCTCCTAGTTTTTCAAATAAGGATGCTTTAACTGGTTATTTGTTTTATTTAGGTGGAAAGGAGAAAATGTTGCAACCATGGAGGTGGCTGATGTCATTGGAATGCTGGATTTCATACAGGAAGCTAATGTGTATGGTGTGACTGTGCCAGGTATGAGCATATTTCAGACTTTGCAGGATGCTCACAAACCAAATGTTAAGTGCAGTGCTTTTTAAAAAATGTATTTTGCTAATTTAAAGTTATTAAAATAAACATCCTAGTCTTTTCTTAGCAAGCAATGCTTTTGATCCAACTAACAGGCATTGCGCACAGGAAAGAAACCTACTACATTTTAATGTGTGAGTGTACTTCCAAGCAGGTATAAATCCAATTAGTGACTCACTGAAAATAGAAGAACAGTCCATTATCTTTCTTGTGATGCTGTGTTTATACATACTTCCGAAGAGGAGCATGTTGCAGGTCAAGTGTTTAGTAACAGTAGCTTGTATTTGATGCAGATATTTTTTAATTATTTAAAAGATGTTATGCCCCCTTTACAAATATGAGTGTGATGATTACTTCCTGATGGTGCAAATGACCAATGTATGGACAGTGTGTGTGCAGGGGGGACGGGTAGGAGAAAAGAGGAGAGAATATTTATTAAGTAGCCACTGGATATTGGATAAGGCTCTAGAACATTCATTCTAGACTAAGACCTGTAAATGGCACAATAAGCAGTACTTAATTATGGAAACACCAGTTTCTGGTTTTTTAACTAGAAACTAGAAATATGTCCTTTATATTTTGCATTAATACAGAAAATGTATATTCCACAGGAATATAGTTTGTTTCAAGTGTATTCTTTTTTAGCATTTATGTTGGTGGTAATAGAATGAAATTGGGGATAGATTATGGCCTTTCTGATTATGACATTATTTCTAAGGAGAAAATCATATTCATCTTAGAGATGTTATCACTGCAATAGATTTAATATCTCTGGTGAGTGGTATTCATCTAAGACTTCTTCAAAATGATTCTGCTCGCACTTTCTTCCAGGTTATGAAGGAAAAACAGGAATGGCTGCCATTCTTTTAAAACCAAATAAGTCTTTAGATTTAGAACAAATTTATGAGCAAGTTGTGGCGACTCTTCCAGCATATGCCTGTCCACGATTTTTAAGAATTCAGGTAATTTTTCTATCTCAATGGATTATAGACTGGGAACCCAGAAGATTCTTTACTAGAAAACTAATTTTATATCCTTAACATAATACATTCATTTCTCTTTATAAGAGTAACAAAAAAATATACAGATGTAGCATTTGTGCTAATTGGCACCACATTTGAAGCCTAAGTAAGTTAGATGCCATGATGAAACACTAGGATGTATTTGTCTTTGTCCTGCTTACAGAATGGCTCTCTTCCTGGAAGTTAGGGCCACAGGAAAGCTCTGGTCCCAGGGAAGCCACGTCTTGTGAAGAGGCATCATGTTCCTCACAAGACACATGTGCTGTCTGGTGACCCTGTTCACTTGACCCTGTCCACCTAGATTAGATTCCACCAAGCAGACATCAGAGGGTCCACAGGAAGTGTGCAAAACCTAAGGCATTTAGCTTTAAGGAATTCGGCTTTTAATTTTCATCTTTTTTTCTACCTTTGCTTTGTATTTTGGAGAATTCTGAGATCCTCACTTTGAGAATGAAGGCTCTCACTTGATGATATGGAGTAGAGTGAAATGGAAAAGAATTTACTCAGTTACTTTCTTGTAGTTACTCAGCTACTAAGTAATTTAACTTCTTATTTTTAGTCATTCTTTTATTAATGCTACATCTATCAGATGTAATTTCCCAATGTTAACAACAATGGTTAACATCCAATCACATGGACCTTTTTTTCTGGATGCACTTGTTTTATTGTGAATAGATCCACAAAAGGACAGAAGATTGGGCCATATTCATTTGAAAGCATTTGTGAAGCAATCTTTATGGCCAAGTCACACCAATTGGATAGAAGTCTATATGACCTTTGTATATTTTACTTTTAAAGAAATTTATACATTGCCTTAGATTATTTTCATGACCACCCTCTGAAATACTAATAGCAAGTTAATATAAAGTAAAAGCAATGTATTTTATTTGAATTTTTGAGAGTTGTGGATATTCATCTACTTTTAAGAGTTACTATATAAACCAGGTAGCAGTGGCACATAACTGTAATCCTAGCTACTCAGGAGGCTGAGATCTGGGGAGCATGGTTCAAAGCCAGCCTGGCAAATAAGTCTGTGAGACTCTTATCTCCAGATAACTACCAAAAGGCCAGAAGTGAAGTAGTAGCTAAAGTGGTAGGGAGGTAGCCTGGAGCAAAATGCTCAAGAATAGTGCCCAGGTCCGGAGTTCACACACACACACACACACACACACACACACACACATACACACACAGAGCCTACATATCTTCTACCCACTTTATTCTAAAGCACATATATCATCAAGGTATCAACATGATCTAGTTTATTAAAATTTGTACTAGTTTAAATATGTATGCACATTATCTGTGTATGCTTTTTATACATTTTTATCTTCTGTGTAGCTTCATGAGTCCGTGATAACAGCAGACATAAACAATCTCCACTCCATAAAGATGCTATTCATGTCCTTCTGTAACCATAGCAACTTCCTGTCCCTCCCACCAGACCCCTTAAATAACATACTTAGTTGGAATGGAAAGTTGATAGAGCTGATCATATTTGGTAAGGGTCTTTTATGTAAGGTTACCTTAAAATTTACCCTCATAAAACAGAAGATATATCTTGGCATTGGATTGTTCCAGAAAGCTAGAGCAACTTTGTAAAAGTTTTCTAAATGTTTTAATATCACTGAATCATGGGCCATTTACTGCAGCATTTGCTGTAGTTAGCACAAAGCCTAGCAGTCACATTTTATTTAATAAATGAATTATAGTAATACATGACTTGAAAATGCAAAGTGAAAATTACTTCTCCCATCCAGGCCTGACCCTGCTTAGCTTCCAAGATCAGACGAGATCAGGCACGTTCAGGGTGTTATGGCCATAGACATGAAAATTACTTCTGACTAAATGAAACAGCTATCTTAAAATCTAACACAGATTCTTATGGGCTCTTTTGCCAGTAATCTTCAAAATTTGTAAAATATCACAGGAGGCCAAACAATGGGAATAAAACTGACTTTGTCCTTTCATTCTACATGGGAAAACACAAATGTTTATAACCTTTATAAAAAGCTTGTATTACAGTTTTTGTCTAGTATAACTTTTAACTTCTATTAATATTCTCTCTATATAATACTATGTGGGCATTGACCTGAAGGAATAGAATACATATTTCAAGCATATTTATAACCTGTTTATGGATTATATTCATAATGATTATATGGGTTATATTCATAATGATTATATGGATTATAACCTGTTTATGGATTATATTCATAATGTTTAATGAGTTAATTTTTAATAAAGCTTAAATATAAATCAAAATTTTAAATATTTTATAAGGTCTCTTAAAATTCCTAAGGTTAAATTAAAAGTATATAGAAAGAATATTGGCAATGTTAAGATTAAATGTGATCTATAATATTATAACATGATCTACAGAATTAAATGTTTATTTATGTGTAGTAAGTCATGTGGATAATAATAAATAATTCTATTTGTCCTGGTGATTGTTTTATAGGAAAAAATGGAGACAACGGGGACATTCAAGCTGCAGAAGTTTCAGCTGGTAGAAGAAGGATTTGATCCACTGAAAATTTCTGAACCACTTTACTTTATGGATAGCTTGAAAAAAGCTTACGTTCCATTGACCACAGAACTTTATGATCAGATAATGTTGGGGGAGATCAAACTATAAGACTAGAGGTAGAGATTTTCACAGGCTTTCCTAGGAAGAGAGGAGAGATTCTTCATTTATGGTTAGTTTTCATCTCAATAAATCCATCATAAGCTCAAAATGTCATGTCAGAAACCCAACTTACCTTGCCTACCACACATCACAGCTTAGCAACCCCGAACACTTGTGAAGTATCATGTGTTTGCCCTCGTGATCACGTGACTGACTGGGCACTACTGTGCCTTGACTGGTCAGCACTCCTGTAAAGGACCATACTGCCTGTCCCTGCCTGGGAACCAATCACCGTTCAAAGCACACATTTTACTCTATGCTTACAGACAAGTAAAATTTAAAATTTGTAGGTCCAGCCATGGTAAACTGGGAACCAACTGTGATTCTTTACTATAAAATGGGAAGAGGAAGTAATATTAGTCATGGGCTCTATTTCCTTAATAAGCAAGAATATTTCATAATATAGTAAAACTTTAATTTGCTGTAATTGATATGAACTTTGGCTGATTGGTCTCTTCTCCTACTTGAAGACTCAGTTCATAACTAAATATTTGCCTTAATGTTAAAGATTTTAAACAATACGTAAGTAGTTAACAGCTTAGATGGTTGCTTTAAAATACTTCGTAATATGTAAAGTTTCTGGTTTTCAATGAATGATTAAATTTTACTCACAAATTTTGTTTTCATATGTGCTGCCTCCATAACATTGTCTTCCTTTATGTGCCATTTGTGTCTTCATTTTGATTTTAATTGTAAACAAAGGGAGCTGGTAGGTTACACGCATGCCCTCATGTGTCTCCTTTCCCTTAAAAATCTGAGACAACAGAATAGATAACGTGGTAAGCCCAAGGCATTTAGAAAATTCTCACAGATATATAAACGGAATTAAAACTGAAATAGACAAAAGAACTCTTGGTACGATCACCAAGATCAAAGACCAAAAGGGCTGCAAATTTGAGCAGGTTTGTGAGATGTTACATGGAACATTTGTTACAAGAAAGAGCAGTAAAATCTTAATTGGAAGCATGGCTTAATTGGAAGTGATAGCTGTACTTCCCTTAATTGGAGTTTTTTGTTTTGTTTTATGCTAAAACTGCAAAATTGACTTATAATAAGGTTGAGGAAAGGCTTGGGTATAGTCTGAATGTATCCAATGAAGGCTCACGAGGAGGAAGCTTGTCCATAGCATAGAAGTGTTGAGGTGGTGGAACCTTCAAGAGGGTGGGGTGAGAAGAGCTACTGGTGTTGGTGGGCTGATTTTACACCCTGCTCCCTTCACAAAGTCTTGAATCAGCTCTAGTGGCTTGAGCGTGTAAGATCCTTCAAGTACAGGATCATCCACAAAAAGGGATAATTTTCCTTCTTCCTTCCCTACTCAGATCCCCTGTTGGTTTTTTACTTGCCTTACTGCTCTTGCTAGGAATCCCAGTAAGAAAAAAAGCCAACAAACTGGGAGAGTTTTGCCAGCTACACATCAGACAATGGCCTAATATCCAAAATGCACAGAGAACTCAAAAAATTAAGCCCTCATAAAACAACCCTATTGATAAATGGGCTAATAAGCTAAAGAGAGTCTTCTCACAAGAAGTAAAAATGGCCAATAGACATGTGAAGAAAAGTTTGAAATCTCTGGCCATAGAGGAAATGTAACTCAAAAGAATACTGAGATTCCATCTCACCACAGTTAAAATGGACATTGTCAAGAAAACAAATAATAGCATGCTTATGAGGATGCAGTCAAAAGGAACCCTAATACCCTGTTGGTGGGAGTGTAAGCTTGTTCAACCACTCTGGAAAGCAGTGTAGAGGTTCCTCAAAAAACATAAAGCTGGGCACCAGTGGCTCGTACCTATAATCCTGGCTACTCAGGTGAGATCTGAGGATCGTGGCTCAAAGCCAGCCCAGGCAAGAAAGTCTATGAGTGTCTGATTTCCACTAAACTACCAAAAAAAAGTGAGTGGAGCTGTGGCTCAAGTGCTGGAACACCAGTTTTGAGCAAAAAAGCTCAGAGACAGCACCCAGGCACTAAGTTCAAGCCCTAGGACAGGCATCAAAAAAAAAAAAAACCCACCATAGAACTACCCTATGACCAGCAGTTCCACTCCTGGCATTTACCCAAAAATTATAAAACAAGATACAGTAAAACCACCAACACAACCATATTCATTGCAACACTATTTACTGTAGCCAAGGTATGGAATCAGACCAGATGTCCTTCAGTGAATGAATGGATCAAGAAAATGCGGTGTATATATACCCAATGAAATTTTACTCATCCATTAGAATGATTTTGTACCATTTGTAAAGCAATGAAAAAACTTGCAGTGGGGAGGGGGGAATACATTAAGTGAGGTAAGTCAGGTCCAGTGAGACAGAGTGTATACATGTTTTCTATGTGGAAGACAGATTTAGCTTACAAACTCATAAATATATTGAGTGGCATACAAATGTATTAACCGAAGTACTATAGATTGTAGGGAGATCTCAAATAGAGAACCAAAATCAAAGTTCATCAAAATAAAACACCAGGAAATGGACACTCAAAAGGGGTGGAGTGGAGTAAAGGGGAAAGGGGGAGGCAAATGAAGAGTGGGAAATGCAGGTAAGAGTCTCCTCTCCCTCTCTCCTTCTGTTTCTTCCTCTCTGCTTCCTTTTCCCCACTCTTCCTATTTCTCCTTGCATCCTGACTTGCATTAGTTAACCGGCGTTTCTCCACAACATATTCCTTCTTTCCATGATACTCTGCCTTGCTACCGGTCTTGAAGCAATGGAACCAGCCGAAGGTTGAGTGACACCTCTGACACTACAAGCCAAAATAAATTCTTGGTCTTTTAAGTTGATTTTTCTCAACAGTTTCATTACAGTTGTAGAAACTAACCCCTGAAATATCATTACAAGTTGAAGAATACAAAAGGTATTTACATTGAGAAGCTAAGAAACGGCGGCTAACACCTGCAATCATAGCTACTCAGGAGGCTAAGTTGTGGAGGATCATGATTCAAAAATAACTAGAAAAAAATCTGGGTTGGAGTCATCACGTAAGAGGTAGAGCCCAGTCTAGATAAGCATAAGGCACTGAGATAAACTGCAGGACTACTAAAAAATAAAAATACACTGAGAAATAGGACCATTTGGAAAGACAATTTCACCAATTTGAATAAATTCAATACTTAACTGGAAAATATATACAGAAGGGATGAATTTGTACTTTTTATTCTAAGACTTCTGAATTATTTGTAGTTTAAATTTGCTTTTACTGCTCACTTATGCCTTTAAGCCAATTAGAAAAGTGAAGCACACTGCCTTCTTTAGGGAAATCATAAGACAAAAGCAAGAAATTGAGATAATAGAAGTAATTTAAGAAGCTCAGTCACTTCACAGTAGAAATAAATTTTAGGCCTTCATTATCTCTCTCAATATTTCTTTAATTCCCTGTAGAATCTATCACTCTTTGACATACAAAGAATTATTTTAAGACTATTAAAATATAAAATGCATTTGGCTATTTCTGTATATTTTTTTTGGTCAGTCATGGGGCTTGAAGTCTAGGCCTTGGTGCTGTCCCTCAGCTCTTCAGCTCAAGGCAAGCGCTCTACCACTTGAGCCATAGTGCAAGTTCCAGTTTTCTGGTGGTTTATTGGAGATAAGAGTCTCACAGAGTTTCCTGCCCAGGCTGGCTTTGAACCTTGATCCTCAGATCTCAGCCTCCTAAGTAACTAGGATTACAGGCCTGAGTCACCGAAGCCCGGCTCAGTGTAAAGTTCTTGAAGAAAAACACTTTGCTTGTTAGTTTTCCAAAAAAATTAATGCAGAAAAAAAGCCAGGTTGGAACAACATTCAAAAAAATTGGGAAAGGAAAGGGAAGAACAAAATGGTGAGACAAAGGACAAAGGGTGAACCAACGCAACAGCGATCCTCAGAAGGCAATCTGTTGGCAAGGAACTTTACAACTTGGGGTGGGGCAAAGGTAGGGGGAGGGAAAGTGGGAGAAAAACGAGGGAGTAACAGTGTTTGGCAAGGAATGCACTCTCTACCTTACATAACTAGAACTAGAACTACTCTGTACATCAACTTGACAATAAAATTAAAAAGAATTAAAGTTATATGTTCTTTTTTAAAAAAAAACAAAGATGTTCTTTCTCTGAGGTGCTTGTCATATCTGTGATGACTTTACTGGTAGGAGGATTTAATGCTGGAACTCCTACCTTTCATACAAAGAAGCTCTGGGTAATGTCAGTAAATAAAAAGCCAAAGTTAAAATGCAGTAGTAACAATGTCAATGAAGTTTATTTTATGAACTTTCTTGCAGAGATTTTCTTATTCAGAACACTGGTTCTTAATATAACTATGTAAAGTTTCTAATTCTGATCTTCTTTTTTGTTTTGCCAGTCCTGGGACTTGAACTCAGGGCCTGGGCACTATCCTTGGGCTTCTTTTTGCTCACAGCTAGCACTCTATTACTTGAGTCACACCACCACTTCTGGACCTTTCTGTGTAGGTGGTACTGAGGAATCAAACCCAGGGCTTCATGCATGCTAGGCAGGCACTCTACCACTAAGCCACATTCCCAGCCCCTAATTCTGACCTTTTTAGAGCTAGAAGCACAGCCATGTGATGACTAGCTAGGTTCTATATCACATTTCAAGAATGTGATGAAAGGGCTGAAAATTTGAAAGGCTTTCTTATTAACACATCTGACCTTATACACAGTAACGCCTCTTTCTCTTCCATCAAATCCCATGTCCAACAACAGCAAAAAACAGATTCTCAAAGCTAGAGGGCTTTACAATTATTTGTACACAAATTCAGATTTCTGGAACTAGGGTATGGTAGTTCATGCTTGTAGGCTAACCTAAACAACGTTGGCTGTCTTTCAAACATAGTGCAAACCAAATGGCTGGAACTTGGATCAATTAGTAGAGCACTCAAGCATGAGGCACTGTGTTCAATCCTCTGTACAGAAAAAGAAAAAATCTAGTCAGGAGACGTGTATCAAGTGGTAAAGTTCCAGCCCTGAGCAAGCAAGCTTCTCAAGAGCTTGAGTTAGAGAGTTTAAGCCTCAGAATAGGCAAGATAATAATGAGGATAACTTTTTTAGATTTGCCATTAGACTGAAACATGGTTCAAGTGGCAGAGCACCAGCCATGAGCAAGAAAGCCAAATGAGAGAGCAAGCCTGAGATCAAGCACTAGTAATGGAGTAATTCCCACATGCAAGTATCCTTTGGAAAGTTAACAGAATGGCAAACTTAGTTTGTATATTTTCTTTGGGGTTGAAGTTGTGGCTCACGTGACAGAGTACCTGCTTAACAAGCACAAAGCCTTACATTCAATCTCCAGTACCACTACTACCAGAAAAAAAGCATTTTTTTTAGTTCCATTTTGGCAGTAAGCATGGCTCAAGTAGTAGATCATGAACCAGCCATGAACAAGCAAGGCAAGCAAGAATGTCAGGCCCTGAGTTCAATTGGAATATCACCATTATTTTCATAGTGCTCAAAACAATTTAAATATACATGTGTGTGATGCATATCTATCTATCATCTATGGTACGTGTATATATAATGCATATATAATCCACATGCATATAAAGATATATGCATATGAAGTATATGGCATAGTACATAGTATATACTATAGTGTGTAATATATATACATATATATATATGTATTCACTGTGTATTCTTGCCAAGGTAGGAATGAAAATTTTGCTATTAAAAGCATTATCATATATATTCTGAAGTGATAGTCTTTCTTTATTAACTGTTTCTGAGCATCAGCAACATGGTAGAGCAGAAGGCTCAGGCTTATCCCTCTATCCAAGCTACATACGGACCAATTCTCCACGAACTACTTTGGAGACTCACAGCCTGGCAACTGAGAAAATGCTCACTTCTTATTGCTAGGAGCAGTTGAGACATACTCTTTCCATAAATCCCAGAGCAGCATCATATAATCAACTTCTTCTTGAAGAACACAGACTCCAGGGACTGGCTCCCAAGCTCTCTATTTTTGGCAGCGTACTGGCTAGAGAATTGAGTACGCTCCCAGGATTGCAGAAAACTGAGGAGATTTGAAACAGGTGGGCAAATACTTTCCACACCCCTTCTACCTCTCAGTGCAGAGGACACAGACAATAAAGCCCACCTTCTAGCTTCTCCCTAAAAGGAGTAATCTCAAGTCCTAACCTTTCCAGCCACTACCCATGGGTCTGAATTCGAACTAGTCTATCGTTGGGTGCTTATGGGTCAGGAATTCAATATCCTTTGAGAACGTGAATGGGTTTCTTCACTCCACCTTAGATGTGAAACCAAGCCTCCAGCTTCTCCCTGAGAAGAGTTAAACCCCATATTTTGTTACAACTTTTCCAGCTGCTAGCAAAGGACTTAGTTTCTAATATGCCTTATATGTTAGCCTAACATATGAAGCCTGGAATTTTGTCCCCTTGCGGTGACAGAGAGCAAAGCATAGTTTACTGGAACCAGCTGGAATCAACTCTTCACCCAGGATCCTAGATGGTTAGTGCCAATACAGCTCAATATCAAGGAAGTGGACAATAAATTCCAATTTCTAGCCTCTCTCTGAGAAGAAAAGAAGTTAAACCACAAGGTAGCATCTCTACTTGGTCAGCTGCTGCTACCTGTGGGCTGGCTTTAATCTTTCGTGTCTCAGGGTTCAGCTGAGACGGAGCATACTCTACACTCCCTCTTGCGGCCTTCGAAGAATGGAGACAGTGGTATGGATGAGCACAAAGAATTAAGAGTATCTGAGTAGGCTAATCAAGGAGGTTCATTTTTCAAATGAGGGCAGTCTGAAAAATAGGAGAGATTACTGTTTCATCTAATATACAGAAAGTTTGGAAACTGTACCGTACAAATATGTTCCAAATAGAAGAACAAGACAAAGTTCCATAAGCCAGCCTGGTTGAAATGGAGATATGTTACTATCTAATAGACAATTTAGAAAAAATTAGCAGGGCTGGGAAGGTGGCTCAGTGGTAGAGCGCTTGCCTTGCATGCCTGAGGCCCTGGGTTCGATTCCTCAGCACCACATAAGCAAAAAGAAAAAAGCCAGAAGTGGCACTGTGGCTCAAGTGGTAGAGCGCTAGCCTTGAGCTGAAGAGCTGAGGGACAGCGCCCAGGCCCAGAGTTCAGGCCCCATGACCGGACCCCCCCCCAAAAAAAAGATATAACCAGAAAGAGGAGGAAAGGAGAATAACATTAAGAAGCCATTGTCATAGAGAAGCCATTAATAAGAACCAATTATGTCAAGCATGATCTTTGTAAATGGGACTTTAGATGGTGAATACCATAGGATTCAAATGCTAGACTGGATTATTACAAGGGCGAGGGGCAGATCTCTGTATTGTCTTGCTGTTTTCCCATTATCTCCTGGCTGCCAAGTTTCCAGTTGTGCAGCATCTGCTGGGGTCCAAGCCAGCGTCAGAGAGCTCTCCTTCTGACAGTTTCAGATTGTGGCCACTTGAGCCCAACGTTTGACTGCCTGTAAGTATGGTCCTTGCCTAAAAATAGTTTTGCTCCCTACAGGACTGAGCAGATCATTACACCATAAAAACATAACACCTTTATGGGCTGCTACCTGGTTTTGTTTTCCTGCTAGCCTATAAAAATGTTTACATTGGACCTTAAAAATACAATTGTCTGGGCTGGGAAGGTGGCTCAATGGTAGAGCGCTTGCCTTGCATGCATGAGACCCTGGGTTCGATTCCTCAGCACCACATAAGCAAAAAGAAAAAA
>NW_012267243.1:10217356-10225158 GCF_000151885.1 Dipodomys ordii | reverse complement strand
CCCTGGGTTCGATTCCTCAGCACCACATAAGCAAAAAGAAAAAAGCCAGAAGTGGCACTGTGGCTCAAGTGGTAGAACACTAGCCTTGAGCTGAAGAGCTGAGGGACAGTGCCCAGGCCCAGAGTTCAGGCCCCACGACCGGACCCAAAAAAAAAAATTAGCAATCATAAATGTACTTACCATGGCTCAAAAAGCAATGGATAAATTAAATGATATTTCAAGTACAGATTATATTAAACAATACCAAAGAGAAATCACAGAGCTGAAGAATATAATAACCAAACTGTCCAATTTGAAGAGCAGAATAGATTGAGTACAACCTCTAATTCAAACATGGAAAGTAATTCAGACATAAACGAAAAAGAGTGAAAAGAGCAGCAATAACTTAAAAGACTTCATAAAGCCAAGCAATATATTAATTTGTTTTATTTATATATTTTACATACATACTTGTCTATATATACATATCATAAGACATAACTATCTATATATAATAAAAGATAAAATAGACTTTATGATGAAAACCATCTCTGTATACAAAAAAGTAATGTGATAAGTTTTAAATTACTTCAACAAACCAGGCATTGGAGGCTCACACCTATAATTCTAGCTACTCAGGAGGCTGAGATCTGAGGACCATGATTCAAAGCCAACCCCAGCAGGAAAGTCTGTGAAACTCTTATCTAAACCACCTAAAACCTGAAATTGGAAAAGTAATAGAGCACTAGCCTTGAGCACAAAAGCTCAAGAACAGTTCCTGAGTCCCACAACCAACAACAACAACAACAAAAAACTTCAACAGAAAGGTGTAACATATATAAATATCAGAGCACTTAACATCAAGATATCTAAGTTTACAAAATAAAAAATACTGACAGACCTGAAAGGAGAAATGTACAGCCATATAAGGATAGGATATTTCACTATCTCACTTTCAACAATGTACAAAACATGCAGTCAGAAAAAAACAAAACAGAATCAGCAGACCTGAACAACAGCACAGACGAACAGATATCAGAGTCAGGCACACAACTACTGCACTTCCACAGAATCCAGCTCTTTTTTCAAGCTCACATGAGTGATTCTCCAGGACAGACCACATGTCATATTACAAAACTGACCTTGACAAATTTAAGGTCAGAATTATACTGTATTATTCAGGATTCTTCAGAGAAACAGAACCAATTCACATCACAGATAATGGACAAATTTTTCAACAAACAGTTCTAGATGTTTCAAGGAAAAGATAAGTAGCATAGTAGAAAATGGGCAAAGACTGTGACCAAAATCGAAAGAAAAGAATCCTTTCAGACCCTTAAGGCATGGTGACACACACCCATGTTCCTAACAGCTCAGGAGGCAGAAGTAGTAGGAATCACAATCCCAGACCACTCCAGGCAAATCATGAGACTCTATCTGAAAACCAGATTAAAAGCAAGAGGACTTCAGTCACCAATCAATTGATTGAGTGCACCTGTGGAGCCCTGAGTTCAATCCCCCGTATTACCCTCAAAAAGAACCCCTTATTTGTGTACAAAAATTCATATCTTATTCATAAAGTCCAATCCCCCGCCCCAATTCTCCATTTATCAGATTGCCAATAATTCAAAACAAAAATCACAAGAGTTGGGGGGGGCATGGAGAAGCAGGTCCTCTCTCAGCTAATGGATACACAACATTATCACATAGAAATGTGTTAGCCATTTCTATCAACATTATTCAACTGCTGAACTTTGAAATAGCAATCCCGGTTCTAAGGGTTTATTCAACAGAGTCATAGAGATTTACACAGGAAGAAATACATAACAAATCATTAATATGAGTTTGTTTTTACTAGCACATTATTGGAAGTCATCCAAGAATCCACTAATAGGGGATTATACCTCAACAGACTATGATTCATGTATTTAAGACCTCAATAAAACATAAGGCATTCTGTGTATACTGTTTGGCTAGCTCTCCCAGATACACTATGGCTTGGTCCACAGACATGTTACAGATGGTGTAGGTGTCATGGCTGCTCATATTTCCAATCATCTCTTTTGCTTTAGGCCCACACAAAACCAGAAGCCTTTTGTATTACCTGATAAACAAGAATGGAATGTATTGCTTTTAAAGCCCTGGAAAAGAGCATCATATAATTTGACAGATAACAAGGGTAAGTAGAGGTCGTCGTGTTATGCAAACAAAGTCAGACATGAGAAGAAAAGCATTCAGTATATAATTGCCCAAGTATTACATAGTTCTTCCTCATGGAGGCTTAGTTTCTTCATCAAAAAGTCTTTGGGAAGGGAAGCAGCAAGAGGAAGAAAGAGTCACTGACCTCCCTAAATGCTTCTTCGGGTAGTGTGGGGAGAGTGTGTAATAAAGCTGAGGAGAATATAAGAATTCCTACCATGGAATTCCTACCAAGAACATGAATTTCCTATCAACGTCCAACTTAGCAGGACAATAGTAGTCGGAAAAGGGCGGAAGGCTTCCCAATTTAACTAAAAGCAAACAAAATAGAATAAAATATTTAGGAGGATTTAGAATGTTTCCAGAAGAATGAGGCTTGCACCTAAAGACAAATTGCTTTCATCTTAGAGAAGGAATATATAATAAGAGGTTACTGAGACTATTTCAGAAACAATGGTTCTCATGACTCCGGTTTTGGCACAAACATTACTGAAAAAGGCACCCAGCTTCAAGTGGCTAACCGTTTGGAACTTGGGGTGCCAAGTAACGAAGTGATTGTTCTGGATACCCTGCAAAGAATCTCTGCAAATATGTTCTGCTCATTTTCAAGGACTTAACTCTCATGTCCAGGGACATGATAGAAAGAAGAAAAGAAAAAGCAAAGCCAAAATTATTTGAACTCAAGTATTTCCGTCTCTACTTTCAAAATGGAAATTGGACTGATTGTGATTAGCACTGAAATTTTAATTCCCTAGAGTGAAACTAAATTCCTAACACCACACACACACACACACACACACACACACACACATTGTATAACTGGATCTCTATAGACACTCAGGGGGCCTGTTCTCGGAGCTGCTTAGAATTTTGCCATAGGATTCCTCAGCATTGGCAGGTACTTGGGTCTCTTTCCATGTTTGTGAGATGGAGCTGGAATAGGAGAAGCCAGGAGATTTCGTGGACTTTGTTGTGTATGGCGGGGAAAACATGGAGCACAGAGTGGAGGACAATAAGGGGACAGCCACACGGACGCAGCTCGGCCACTTTGGGAATGCGGCTAATCAGTAACTCATTGTCTTATAATGCTGTGACTTCCTCCATACCCTGCCTGTCCTCCTCTCCTCCTTTTCCTCCTCCCCTTTTCCTCCTCTCCTTTTCCTCCTTTCCTCTCTTCTTTTCCTTTCTTCTTCCTTTCTTCCCTTCATTATCTTGTTTTGATGGGACTAGGCACTGAACCCAAGACCTGGTATTTGCTAGGCAAGTTCTCTACCACTTTGAGCTATGTATATATCTACTTCTTTCATTTTTACTATATATTTTTGAAGAGTTAATAATTTTTCTCCTTCCTCTGGCTCCTGAGCAATACTTGGCATTACTGGCATGAACCACCATGTCTGATTTCTTTTCTTACTTCTTGGATGTACTAAGACCAAAACCAAAAAGACCATTTTCTTCAGATATAAGCATTGTAAATCATCAATGGCATAATGGAAAATTAAAGCAAATGTTCAGTATATTAACAGCTGCAGTATTCAGACCAGATATAATATTCCCATGAAAACAATTTTAAAATATTGAAAGTGATATATAAAAGCTTATGCCAGAAAAGCAATAATGTGTTGAAAAGATTCCTCTCAGGCTGCATTTAGCAAACAGAAGGCCAGTTTAATTTTTGATATTCCCACAGAAATCTATGTGCTCATTAGTTTAGGCCTGGCCTTAGTGAGTGATGAACTATGAAGCTTATGTCCGTGAATGTTCAATTGTTTTTTATAGATCAAAACACCTGATTGACTATTTCCTTATTTTCATCACTTATCTACATTCCAGAAGGAAGTATTACTTGATACTATTGTTTGATATTGTCACACTAATTTTGTGCTATGTGAAAATATGGTGATATTTAGGTCAAAAGGTATTAAAATAATAAGTTTCAAACGCGTTTTCTGACAGTACTAGTTTTGAACCTGGGGCTTGATGCTTACTAAACAGGTGTTCTACCCCTTCATCATGCTTCTGGTCCTAAAAATGCTTTTTTAAATACATTTTGTTGACCCTGGTCTAAAAAGAGATTCTATACAACAGCCCACAGATAACCCTAGTCTAGTCATGAGCAAAAACAACAGATGTATCACAATTAAGAACATTCTACACTGTACCTGGCCTGACCAGTGCAGCGATAAATTATAAGGCAAATAAAATCAAGATATAAAAGCAAATGTTATACAATATCCTGGATGGCTTCCTAGAACAGAAAGGAATATTAGTTGAAAAATCGAAGGTAACCGTTCTCACTCCTTTACAATTTTCCTGGTCACATCTGCCCACTAACCCACACTGTAAATGCATTTGTTTGTACATGAAGAAAAAGTTTTTTAAATAAGTGATTTCTGAAATTATGACTTCAGTCTTCCTGGCATCTAGCACTGTGGCTTCTAATTTGAAATCATCAGTTATTCAACTCATAAACTTCAGAAGTGAAATGAAACTGGAGTCAATTTCTGTGCTTTGTTTTATCACAGCTTCGCCATTTAATTAACTGGATGACCTTTGGCAAGGTCATTAGAGATTAAAAGTCCAGTTTGCAGAAGTGCTATAAGGATGACACAAACATCACATGTGAAGGCCATGGGCATACACAGCCAAAAAAAAAAATGCTGCATCTATCTGGGATATGCAAAGTTCTGTGGAGTCTTCATTATGCAAAGGGTCAGGATACTTCTGAGGATTAACCTTTTCATGTGTGTACGGGTCCTGGTCTTGATCTCAGGACTTTGTGTTCTCAGCTTTTTTTCAGACATAGCTGCTTCTTTACCACTTGAGGTATGCCTCTAGTCCAGGATTTTTGCTAGTTAACTGGGGATGTAAAGTCTCTCAGCCTTTTCTGCCCAGGCTGTTATCAAACCTCAATCCTCTAAATCTCAGTCTCCTGAGTAGCCAGGATTATAAATACGAACCACAGAGCCCAACTATTACACTTAATCTTAATTGTCCTCAGCTTGATTGGATTGAGAGACACCTAGAAGATTAGTAAAGCAAACTTTGGGTGTATTTGTGAGGCTGTTTCTGGGGACCATTAGATCATGGATCTAATAGATCCATTTGACCATGGATAGATCTGCAGTCTTTTTTTTTTTAAAGACATTTGTAACGTATTTTTTGTAATTTATTTATTTTGTTCATGTGGTATTGAGGAATCGAACCCAGGGCTTTATGCATGCTAGGCAAGCACTCTACCACTAAGCCAGGCTCCCAACTCTGGATTTGCAATCATAACAAATTGGTGGTAGTGGAACAGGGAAGATGTGAGGTGAGTGATAACTGCAGATAAGCTTTTGAAGGGTATATTCTGGCCCTGGCACCTTTTGCTAGCTCTTTCTGTTTCCTGGTTGCCATGAGGTAAACAGTTCCATTCTACACAGCCTTCCACCAGAATTGGCTTGCAAAGGCCCAGAAGCCACACAGCAAAACAACCATGGGCTGTAATGTATGGAGATGTAAGATAAAATAAATCTTTCAGGCATTTGTCACAGTGACAAAACACACCCATGTGTCTAACTTCAGGATAATATTGACTATGATCATTTATATTGGAAAACAAGCATGTTAACTAGGAAAATTTTATTTTTTCAGTCATGGCACTCTGGGCCTGGGTGCTATCTCTGTGCTCTTCAGCTCAAGGCAAACATTCTACCACTCGAGCCACAGAGCCACTTCCAATTTTCTGGTGGTTAATTGGAGATGAGTCTCACTGACTTTCTTGCCCAGGCTGGCTTTGAACTGCAATCCTCAGATCTCAGCCTCCTGAGTAGCTAAGATTACAGGTGTGAGCCATCAGCTCCCACTGTTACTTTATTTTATATCTTTTCACTGATTCAGCTGATAATTAAATGTATAGCAACAGAAATGATAAGGTCCTTATAGATATGTACCTTCATTTTATACGTATGTTTATATTATACACAGGATATTTATTTACTTCCATTTAGCAGACTCTAAGGAGAGGGACTGTGTTTAGGAAAAAAATGGAGCAAGTGCATAAGAAAGAAAGAAGTTTAGAAAAAGACAACTTGGGCTGAGTGTTGGTAGCCCACTTGTAATCCTAGCTTCTCAGGAGGCTGAGATATGAAGGACAGTGGTTCAAAGACAGCCCTGGAGGAAAAGTCTGTGACTCTCCCTCTCTAATAATCAGCAAAAGGTAGAACCGGAAGCCTGGCTCAAGCACCAACCTAGCAAGCAGTAAGGCCCTGAATTCAAACCCCAGTACACAGAAGCAGCAGCAGCAGCAGCAGCAGCAGGAGGAGGCCAAGAAAGAGGAGGAGAAAAAAAAATAAATAAATAAAAGAAAGAGGAGGAGAAAAGATCCCTAAATGAGGGCTAACATGCTCCATTTCCTAAGCCTATCATCAGCGGTAAAGGTAGTGACATGTAATTGACCTCATCTCAAAGCTAGACCTGAGTGATTCTACCTACCTGGCCCCTCTTGACTAGCATAGGGACTCTTACTTGTAATTCCAGCTAAATTCAGTAGGTGGCGATTGGAAGGGCTGTGGTTACAGAGCAGCTTGAAGGTAGACCTGGTGAGACTGAACCTCAATTAATAAGCCATGTGTGGTGATGTGTGCCTGTGATACTGGCTATACAGAATGCATAGGAAGGGAAATAGCTGTCAGAAGTTGACTGTGGGCAAAAAGTAAGACTGTATGTGAAAAATAGCTACAGGGGAAAAGGTACTAGAGTCATAGCTCACGTGGTCGAATGCCTGCCTAGCCATCGTAAGGTTTTAATTCCAATTCCAGTTCTACTGTCCCTCCCCATCATAACCTTTTCTGGGCATAGTCCTATGTTTTCTGGAAATTTTTTCTGTATATTTCCTGGAAACAAGAGGAAATAAGAACTTGAGCCAGATGTGTGTAAGGAAGCATACTACCCTTGTTTTCAGACATACTTGGATTACTGTTACGAGGGGGATGAAAACACATTAAAGGGGGTTACAAAATAAGTACAGTTAACCCACGGAGAAGTTCAGAGTTGGGATCACTGCAGGAAAGCAGAAGAAAATGATTCCTAACTGGACTGCTCCTGCCATTTGTTTTTCCGCTGGACCTCTAGTTATAAAACACCCTGAATCCCTTTGGTTTGGTTAGGACCCTGTTACCACTCAGTGAGGGGTCCCAGTTGTGCTTGGTAAGAAACACACCAGAGTTTTTCAGGAGGACAACTACATAGGGTTTATGTTGTGCATCAACCCAGAGCTAAATAGATTTTTTTTCTCTATCTAAAAACAACTTTATGAAGGCTCAACTGAAATACAGTCAACTTCCTATTCACATGTATAATTTCAGAAGTCTGAAATTCACTCAAGATAGTAACTGATAGGTAGCAGCTAGCCACCAGGAAAGAGGATCTGTAAAGAAAATCTAAGATGGGAGCTGGGCGCTGGTGGCTCATGCCTGTAATCCTAGCTACACAGGAGGCTGAGATCTGAGGATCGCGGTTCAAAGCCAGCCCGGGCAGGAGAGAACGTGAGACTCCTATCTCCAATAAACCACCAGAAAACCGGAAGTGGCACTGTAGCTCAAGTGATAGAGCGCTCGCCTTGAGCTGAAGAGCTGAGGGAC
>NW_012267243.1:10196410-10213066 GCF_000151885.1 Dipodomys ordii | reverse complement strand
GGTCGTGGAGCCTGAACTCTGGGCCTGAGCGCTGTCCCTCAGCTCTTCAGCTCAAGGCTAGCGCTCTACCACTTGAGTGACAGCACCACTTCCGGTTTTCTGGTGGTTTATTGGAGATAAGAGTTTCATGGACTTTCCTGCCTGGGCTGGCTTTGAACCTTGATCCTCAGATCTCAGCCTCCTGAGTAGCTAGGATTGCAGGCGTGAGCCACCGGCGCCCGGCTCTGTTTAGATTTTTATGGCATATTTTTTCCTAGTTCAGAATAGTCTCTTTCATTCTTTCTACCTTGGTTTATATTGATATTCGTGCAGGTTACATCATGACATTTTCATAAATGTATAGATTGTACTTTGATGACAGTTACCCCTCTGCTGCTCTTCCTTATTCCCCCTGCTTTCACCCTTTTGCCCTTCCTCTTTGACCCCCATAGTAGACCCCTTCATCTTTCATGACCTTCATATTTGACATCTTTAAGAATTTATTTTTCCCCAAACTCTAATCTCAATTTCAGCGACATTTACCATGCCTGTTTCTAGCTCTCCTGGCTCAAGTTCCTTGACCCTGATTTTTCATCTTATTTCTTAAAAACTAGTATCTCAAGATTTCAGCCTGCCATATTTTTGCAACAAAGGCTGCATCTTTATTTTATCTTTGAGTTGTCCAGAGGGATTTGACTTCGCTGTCCGCTGATGGGGGCCGTGGATCTTGATGATCCTGAGCATTGTCACTCTTTCCATCATTCTCCTCCATCTTGCCCAAACTCCTCACATCCCCTCAGATTACCCGCTTCCATTTTTACGTGTAGACATTGATTTTTATGACTGCCCTCACCCACCATTCCTCTCTCCATTTATCTGCCCCCCTCCCTTGACCTCCTCCTATTCTTGACAACACATGTTCCAGCCTCCTGGTGTTCATGAGTGAGTTGCTCCGAGGAGTTAAACCATTGGAATCTTGCCCTGCATATATACTTTAGTCAATATGTCTGTGTATATATGCATATGACCCTGTATATGTTTTCATATATGTTTATAATTTAGGCCTTAGTTCCAAATATGAGAGAAAATGTGTCCTTTGTCTCTCTGAACTGCACAGCCTTAACGTAATTTTTACAGGTCCATCCATTCCCCTGTGAATGATGTAGTATTTTCTTCCTGATGGATGAATAAAATTATATTATATATAATAATATATGTATAATAATATATATTACATATATGTAGTGTTTTCACCTGTTGTAGGGAATCTGGGCAGTTTATATATGGCATATATATGCTATGGTGAATCATGCAGCAATAAATAACAGGTGTGTAAATGTCTTTATTATATCCTTACATACAATCTTTGGACAAATGCCTGAGAGTTGTATCGCTGAGTCATAAGATAGTACTATGTGTAACTTTTGGGGGGGAATCTCCAAAATCCCTTCCAGAGTGGTTGGACTCATTTACATCTCCACCAACAATGTAATAGGTTCCCTTTCCCCCTTATCCCTACCAGAACGCGTGGTTGTTCATATTCATATTCTTGGTCATATCAGTCTATTATACTTGAACACAGTTAATGCCAACCATTATCCTTCTTCTTAGTCATTCACATCAAAGCTGCTCTTTTGCCTCTTATTTGACAAAGCTTTAAAACCTGTTTCCTAATTATCTCCCTGCATGGAGTATCCTTCCTCAACAC
Organism: Dipodomys ordii; assembly: GCF_000151885.1. Classification (NCBI taxonomy): domain Eukaryota; kingdom Metazoa; phylum Chordata; class Mammalia; order Rodentia; family Heteromyidae; genus Dipodomys; species Dipodomys ordii. Next base: position 10,211,379 of record NW_012267243.1, on the reverse strand, counting down.
CCTTCTGTAGCTTGCTAATTCATATTCATTTTGGAACAGTCTTCAGACAGGAGGTTGTCAATGAGTAGCTTCCAAACAGAACTACATTGAAGAAACCTGGACATACTAAAATGTAAAATAACAGAGTCCCTCCCTTGCCTCTGACTGCACATTTCTTATTCAAAGAAAGGCAACTGAAGCCCTCTGAGTCATTTAAGAAGTCTCACTTCAATTCCGGGAGTTGTCGCACAGAACACTTTACCATCTGGCTCTGTTTTCATTATCAAGAATAGCCAAGCATAATAACTATGAAACTGAGATGCGAGGAGTGTTCACATTCGCCTCCAAGCTCAACATTATTTGCATAATAGGACCACAGCCAACTATTCTAGAAGAGACCCAAGGAGCAATGGCTGATTTTAAGAAATTTGAGGACAAAGTGGAATTTGTCTTCATCACATGCCAAGTTTTATTTCTGCACATTCCCTGTAACATCTCGATACTCTTGTCTCTCTTACATCTCCACATTTTCAATATTTGGAATACATGTGAGTCATATCGTTAATATTACATCTACTAGTAGTAGGTTTTTCCTCAGGGTTGGCAAGATTAAGGGAAGTTTATGTTAAATATCCATGCAAAAGATGTGTGCTCATTTTAATACAGATAAAATTAGATTCAGGGCAAAGCATAGAATGAATTTGTTTAAGACTTGTCTTACATTACATATAGGATAAATGACTGAATAGATGTCTGAATTTTCATCATATTTTTAGAGTTTTCCTAGTGTTCTTTAGTTTTTTTTTAAAAAAAGTCTTAAGTATTAGAGAAATCACCCAGCCATACCACTCCTGGGCATCTATCCAGAACAGCACAAGACAGGATACCATAAAGACACAGCTCAGATGCCCCCCAATAGATGAATGAATAAAAAAAGCATGACCTATACACAACGTAATTTTACCAGCCATTAGAAAGAGTAATATTACGTAATTGGCAGGGAAATGGATGGACCTAGAACAAATCATGTTAAGTCAGGAAAGCCAAGCTTAGAGACAGAAATGATGCATGTTTTCTCTCATATGTGGAATCTAGATGTAAAATACACTAGGAAATGATTATACAGGACTCCAGAAACTCATATACAATGAGACCAAAAGGCGGATGCTCTTGGGGGAGGAACACGAAGGTGAAATACCTATGTGCCTCTGATCATATAAAACAATATCAAAAGTGCAGGAAATGCAAGCAAGAGGTTTATTTTCCTTTTTGTTGTTTTTCTTTTCTTTCCTTTTTGTCTTGTTAGTTCATTTATCTGTCTTTGTGAAGGTAAGAAGGGGAACAGAAATAGAGGGACAACAGGTGAAGAAATAAAACAGTGGAACTCACTAGACACTATGTTGAAAATGAGCTATACAACTTGTGGGTGGGGACAGGAGGGAAAACTGGGAGAGAGTGAGGGAAAGAGTGACATTGTCCAAAAAGAAATGGACTCTTTACCTGATTTACGTAACTGTAACTTGTACATCACCTTCATAATAACAATAAAAACAAGTCAAACACACATCGTTTTTACACCTACTTAGGAAGTGATATGTGTATATAGTCATAACTATTCATCATAACTGTTTTCTACCATCTTTACTTAAGATTGTGAATAAGATTATGAATGCATCAAAATTTAAATACAGTTTGAGGTAGCTTATATCTCACAGAAAACAAATCCTATTTTGAAATCCTAATCCCAGTACCTCAGACTGTGACTTTATTTGGAAGTAAGACACTGCAGGTGGAACTAGTTAGATGAAACCACACTGTGACAAGACAGGCAAGGCTATGACTTACGGCCTTATTCTTAAAATTCTACGTGTAGCCAGGTGCAGTGGTTCACACTTGTAATCCCACCCACTCAGGAGGCAGAGATTGGAAAGAATGTAGTCTGAGCAAGCCTGGAAAAAAAAATCAGGAAGGCCCCCATATTAACAAATCATTTGGGCATAGTGCCGTGTGCCTGTCATCCCAACTATATGCGAGATCAAAACAAGATCATCACAGTAGAGGCTAGCCAGGCCAAAAAAAAAAAAAAAGTAAGAATCTTCCTAAAAAAATATCTAAAGCAAAACAGCCTGCGTCAGGGTTCAAGTTCCTGCTGTGTATGTACAAGGTTCCAAATTCAGCCCTCAGTAGCACCAAAAAATAAACTAAGGTACATGTTATATGTTATATGAAGAAACGGAGATGCATGCCCATAAGAATACCATGAGAATATTGAAATTATGTGAACACAAGCCAAGCGATTTACAGAAGCTAGGAGACAAATCCGGAGACGATCCTCCCCCTGGATCTTTAGAGGGAGAATGGCCCTACTGGAAACTCCATCCCAGAATTACAGCTTCCAGAATTACAAGATAATACTCCATGATTTTTGGTTACTGTGGCCCTACCTGCAGTATTTTTCCACATTTCAGTTTTAATTGGTGCTGACATGAATGTAATTAAAACTAAATAGCTATTTGCTTCTCCAATTGTTTTATAAACTAGACTTCATTACTATATGTGTATGTGTGTGTGTGTGTGTGTGTGTGTGTGTGTGTTAAGAATTAGAGAAATCACTGGGTGCTGGTGGCTCACTCTTGTAATTCTAGCTACTCCGATGGCTGAGCTCTGAAGGACTGGGGTTCAAAGCCAGCCTAGGCAGAAACGTGTGTGAGACTCCCATGTTCAAATAACTATCAAGAAAGCCAGTCTAGATATATGATTCATGTGATAGAGCACCAGCAGTGAGCAAGCCAAATGAGAGCATGGAGAACTGAGCTCAAGCCTTGGAACTGTCAAAAAATAAATAAAATAAAATTGGAGAAATAACTTTAACTAGGTTAGAAGGACATAAGTGACTACCCTAAGATAGATCTAAAAAGAACCAGAGAAATTCCTTTTCTAATAACAGCAAGCTATTTAAGATCAGTCTTCTCAATGAGAAAAACTAGAGAATTTGCATACAATACTTGTAAATAAAAAATATTTATTTGAAGCTGGGCATAGTGTTTAATGCCAGTAATCCCAGTATTCAAGAGGCTGAGACAGGAGAATTTCCAGTTCAAGCTTAGTCTGGAATACATCCTAAGACCTTGTCTCCAAAACAAAAACAAAACACAAAAACGCTGGTGGCTCATCCCTATAATCCTCACTACTCAGGAGTATGAAATCTAAGGATCAAGATTTAGAAGTCAAACCAGGCAGGGAACTCTATGAGACTATTATCTCCACTTAAATACCAAAAAGTGGGACATAGAGTAGTGGCTCAAGTTGTAGAGCGCCAGCCTTGAACAGAGAAGCTCAGGGACAGCGCCCAAGCACTGAATTCAAGCCCCAGGACCAGCAAAAACAAAAAAGTAAAACAGAAAACAAACAAATTCAACAATAACAGTATATTTGAGGTGATGAAAATCTTAGCATAGCATAATTGCTTGAGGAGGAAGAAATGCATAGAGTTAAATCAGGTATTTGGGCTTTTTGGCCCAACTGGTTTTGATAACCCAGATATGGTAGCAGGTATCTACCACCTTAATAACCCATTTTATTTGTGATGAGAGTGTTAAAAACAAACACCAAAAAAGGCCCTTATGCTTTTAGCAATTTTAACTACACATTATTAGGAATGTTGGTGTTGTCAAACTTAAGTTTTAGAGTAATACATTACTAATACATTTCCTCTGTCCAATGATTCTTTGTAAAGTATTCCAAATTTCATGTAGATTATTTTGCTATTCCACACAAATATCATCTCAGCAATAATATTCTACATTATTCAACAGATATTTCCACTACAAAGAGATTATTTGCTTTTAGCAGTTAAAAGTTACTGATAACCAATTAGTTTAGTATGTTAGGTATCACTTTTGTATGTAATGCCATATGAACAATTACATTTTTGCCTTTATATAAACAACTTGAATATTGCAATCAAAATGGGTACAAACATTAACGTATAACATAAACCATTAATGCATGCATTTGCCTCAGTGTAGACTGGGTCTAAGTTTTCATACTCAAGTTGACACCCCATGCTGCTGCTGATGGATAGATCACACTTGAATCACAAGCGTCAACCTGCTTCCCTCACTTCTGCTTTGTCATTTTCAAATGCTTATTCTCCTTGCTTTGTGGTGTTCTCTACTTCTTCCCAGCTCACTTCATTCTTTTCCTGATGTTATTCCTTTGGAAAGAGAATCTGCATATTAAAAAAACACTCACCCAGGCTCTCGCAATTCCAGTTCTCAGCCAATTGTGTCAACAGTTATTGAAAACAGTCACGACAAAGTATTCCCTCCAACTATTTCCCATCTTTAGAATACATGTTTTCTTTGAGAAGTCTCAGTCTCAACAAACTAGAGTCTAGATTAGACTTTAATTCAAATGAGCCAAGAGTCTACAGATCCTACTGGCAGGGAGAAAATTAGGGGGGAAATGCATTAGAAATGTGCTTGCTAAGAGTCCTGGAGTTTAAATTTAATCAGCCCATGAGGGAATGTAAATTTGCACAGCTAGTAATTGACAGAGAAGTATGGAATAAAATGTAAGCTATGTCATATCCTAGTGCCTATTTATCTTTAGGTGTGTGTGTTGGGGTCTCAACTTCATTATATTGGTTTGGCAAAGTATAAAGAAGAGAACTCCTTGTGTTTGTATTTTCTGTGTATTAATCTAGGCCTTGTTTAGGATGAATGAAATGTCAGGGAGTTTCCAGATGCTGCTCATAAGGCTTATGAAAAATTACCACTGGACAGTTTTCAGCAGTTCTTAATGTCCTCATTAGTCTCTTTCTTGCTCTCTCGTTGTTTGCTGAAGGTTAACCAGTCTTTTTGTTGGAAGGCCTTCCTAATCAGGAGTAGTACTGGGAATTGAGGCTAAAGCTGGAGACTTTTCCACAGTGGTTCTCAATATTGAGCTTAATGCCATAACTGGGATCTTTGTATTATCTTCCTTAGAGTAGGGATAGATGAATTCTGTTCGTGGGAAAAAAGAGTGAACTAATTGAACCAATATCTGGTAAACAGTCACCATGCTCTTTTGTTTTAATACTTGCAGTTCACTTCTTTACAAACATATCATTAAAGAAATTTCAGTCCCCCTTGAAATTATTGGTGGCCATGAAATATAAACTTGCTTTGGATAAGCATTTGGGTGATCAGACATTTGTGGGGGGGTCTGTGTGTTTATGCATATATATGTACATATATGAAGATATATGTATATATACATATTATGAAGATGTGTATTATACATGTGGATATATATGGATATGTATATCGAGAGAAGGTTCTAATGATCATGGGGTTCTATTGTTCATTCTATCACCAGAATAACTACATCAGGGGGAAAAAGCCATATGAAAGGCTGTAAGCACACACACACAAAACCTGTTAGGTTAATGACAATATAATCCTGCACCTCTTTTACTATTGCAAGGTTTAAGTGACTCCATCTCTGAACTCCCAATCTACTTGACCGTTGTGTCTCCCTCTCCTTCCTCCAGGCGTTCGGGCCCCTTGACAGTCAACACATAAATAGTCACTGATACCTATCCCTAAGGCAAACCCTGGTAGATGTCACGGCACTCAAACAGAATTCACACTGACAATAGGAATTATCTCTATGTCACTTGCAGATTACTCACATCAGCTAATGGTTGGCCTTCCAAGTACTGGCCATATGCTTTTGCTGTAAATACTATTAACTGATGGACTGCAGCCATTAGCTAAATTAGCAGATATCGGAGCCTAGATGAGCAGTACAAAAATCTGGGCAGTTGGAGACATGCTTAGATTCTGCTGTCTTTAGCTGCAGGGAAGGTGAACTGTAAGAGACATTGTTTGATATGTGTAGAATGTACATTTGCCCTCCAAAATCCCTTTAGCATATTCAGTACAACAAAAACAACTTGGGAAGAATTATAATTTTCCACCAGAAATACCAAATATTAATTTGACTTTTAACAATACATTAAGCCTTAACTTTATTTGTTAAGCAATACAAAATAGATGGTAACATTTTGAGATGCTTAGGTTTTAAATGACTTATTATTCAAGAATATATTATACAAGGTAGTAATTATTAACATGTAATGTTATATATATAAAGTTATTACAGAATGAAATCTGAATGTTTCACATGAAACATGAAACCCTTAACTTAACAATTAATCAATGAGAGGAAAGATAATATTAAGTACCAAAAAAAGAAAGGGTATTAAAATTTTGGCAAAAATGTGTGCACATTAAGTCCCCTATATCCCTTAAACTCTATAAGAGAATACTTGGGCAATATCAAATAAACCCCAACATTATCATTTTTTTTTGGTCAGTCATGGGGCTTGAACTCTGGGCTTGGGCACTGTCCCTGCACTCTTCAGCTCATGGTGAGTGCTCTGCCGCTTGAGCCACAGCACTACTTCTGGTTTTCTAGTGGTTTATTGGAGATAAGAGTCTCACGGACTTTCCTGCCAGGGCTGGCTTTGAACCTTGATTCTCAGATCTCAGCCTCCTGAGTAGCTAGGATTACAGGCGTGAGCCACCAGTGCCCAGCTCATACATTATCATTTTTTATGACCCTGATTTCACTACTGATACTAAACTTTAGAAAATCTATTATAGCCGGGCGCCGGTGGCTCACGCCTGTAATACTACTAAACTAGACAGAGCCAATGTGGATATAGCTATTATGCACAATATATTTCAGAGAAAATTTAAATAAATCATTAATATTTAAAATTTTTTAAATAACCACAGGTTATTTATACAATCATACTTGCATAGCCAGAGTAAAAGGGCTGATCACTAATGATCACAAACTGAAGAAACTGTTTTCTCTCTGGTGAAGAGAGGGGTACCAGGTAACTTGTAGAAAAGATGTCAGCAGTATCTCTTAATATTTTATTGCTTAAAAAGTGTGGAGCCAAATGCCAGTGGCTCATATCTATAATCCTAGCTACTCAGGAGGCTGAGATCTGAGGACCGGGGTTCCAAGCCAGCCCAGGGGACAAATCCAAGAGACTCTGACCTCCAATTAAGACAGATGTGGATGCATGCCTCAAGTAGAGAGGCCCAGCCATGAGTGGAAAACACAATGAAAGGAGACAAACAGTAAAATCATAATTAAAATGTGTGTGTATGAGATTTTTTATTAGCACATACCAACTGCAGTTTGGGGTACCATCAACTGTAGTATTTCAATACATGTACACATAAAGTATTTTGATACTCTATACGTATTCACTCTAATACGTATTTTTTTCTGCAAGTGACAGGATTTTATTCTTATTTATGGTTGAATAACACTAGGTTGCATCTACAGTCCACGTTTGTCATTTACATCTTTAAGTACTGTACAAAGGCATTTCATTTCTACATGTCAATATGCAAGTGCCATGCGTCTTGACTCAGCTCACTCTGTCCTTCTGCCTGCCCTCTATCTCGATAACACCCACATATTACTCTTTCTTCTATTCCCTCCTTCACTTACAAACTTTAATGCGTTTCATGATTTCTATTTCAACAATACGTATCATGTATTTCAATCATATTTACCCCCCGCCACTGCTCCCCTTCACCTTCCCCCCCCTTCCAGTCCCATTCTCCATCTCCCCTTTTACATTCATATCTTTTTTTTTTTTTTTTTGCAGGTCATGGGGCCTGAACTCTGGATCTGGGCGCTGTTCCTCAGCTCTTCAGCTCAAAACTATCGCTCTACCACTTGAGCCGCAGTGCCACTTCTGGCTTTTTCTGCTTATGTGGTGCTGAGGAATTGAACCCAGGGCCTCATGCATGCAAAGCAAGCACTCTACCACTGATCAACCTTCCCAGCCCCTCATACCATTTTTGGGGGTCACTCTTCTTTTTGGCTGAATGATATTCCTTGGTGTATGTGTGCTTTATCCATTCATCATTTGCTTTATCCATTCATCAGTTTATGGGCACCTAGGCTGATTCCATTGCTTAGCTATTGTGAAGAATGTTGCTATAAAAAGTAGCTAGCCAGGCACTTGTGGCTCAAACCTGTTAATCCTAGCCGCTTAGGGGGCTACGATCTGAAGATCATGGTTCAAAGCCAGCCCAGACTGGAAAGTGCATGAGACTCACCTCCAATTGGCCACCAAAAAGCTGAAAGTAGCGTTGTGGCACAAAAGCTCAGGGACAGTTCCCAATATCTGAGTTCAAGCCTCAAACAGCACAATAAATATATAAATAAGGCATTAATTTATTGATATGTTTAGAATATTCTGGCTTAGCAGGGATTACAGTAACAAATATTTTGGTAAATAAATTCATTTTAGTAAATGTTTCAGCACAACTACTCATTTAATCTGCACCATATCCCTTGCTGGATGCTTATCTGAGTAATTTATAAATTTATAAAATGAAACCATTTTTAATTTGGCAAGAGCCCAAATTTGTGAGGGCCTAAGGTAGCATTCAAAGCAGAGTCCACATTTTTGCTCCTGAAATTTTTGTGTGCTTTCAGCCCTTGGTCAACATTTCTCTATGTGATGCATTCAGGGCTGAACGTTTTGGTTAATCAACACAAAGGTTCATTTTTTTTCTCTTTTCTTGTAATACTGGGGATTGAACTCAGGGTGTTGCAGCATTACAAGGCAGGAGCTCTACCACCGGAGCCATATTTCCAGGTTATTCTGACTTTATTCTTGAGTCAGTCTCCTTTTAGCTCTGGATCAGTCCGGACTGTGATTGTCTTACTTGTGCTATCATCTTGCCATCACCGTGCCCAGCCATTGGCTGAGATGAAGTCCTTGAACTTTTATGCCCAGGCTGTCCTTGGGCTGATAACCCCTAATCTCGATTCCCAAGTAGTTATGATTGTAGGCTTGAGCCACGGTGTCCAGCACACACTTCATTTTGGAGCATACAGCTTGACTATAATCCTAGGCTCTCTTGCAGTTACAGTGAAAGTGAGGGAAGTGGCAGTCTCTCTTGATTGAAGCTCTCCGTGAGGTCATCTTTCTGAATGTTCTCTTTCCTCTTGATCACCAGAAGCAGAAGAAGAGGAAGACACTGGGGATTTTACCTCTTCAGAAACACTAATTGTGGGTTTTGGGGTTTTTTTGGGGGGGTCCGGTCGTGGGGCTTGAACTCTGGGCCTGGGCGCTGTCCCTCAGCTCTTCAGCTCAAGGCGAGCACTCTACCACTTGAGCCATAGAGAAGGAGATTCATATGAAAGCAGGATGTGACTTTCAAGAGACCAGATAGGAGATAGGAAGAATTATGAAAATTTCTTGGGAGTAAATAGAGAGTGGACTTTGGAGAGCAAATTAAGAATGAATTATCAATAATGTAGCTGTGTGAGGAAAGGTAGAAAGACAGAGCTGTCAGGAAGACCCCAAAACACAGAAATAGAAATGGGATGTTTGATAACAAATAGCCTGTTTTGAGTGAGAAGCAGAGATGTACAGGTCAAAGGTTTCAAAGGCAAGAGCCTTTAGGTTTTAAGGCTGTCTGCTAATAGTTGGACAAATTTGGTGTCACGGAATGCTTGGTTTAGAACACTCTTTGCTAGGATCTAAGGGTTGCCAAGAAGCGTTTAGTGGGTTGGAGCACTAGGGTACAAAAGTCTATTAGGCTGTTCTAGAAAAGTCTGTTTATAAGTCATATTATAATATATATATATGCAGAATATCTAGAAAAACTTGTTTACTGCCTGTTGTCAACCGAAAGGTGCCCTTTGATGGATTGGCTAAGTCCATTAGTTCAGCAAATACCTTGACTGCATACAGTTTATACAGAATACTTTTTTCATATGAATCTAAAAGCCCTGCACTTAAAGTGACTGTGTTTGCAGGAGGCGATAAAGCACAAGACAGAACAAGGAGGCCTGCCAAAGACGACGAGGAAGTAGGGAAATTCCATCGCCTAGGAGACTGCTTTCAAGGAGAAATTCTTATTTGACATACTCAGGGTTTTTAACTGTATGAAATAACGGAAATTATACTATAATATAAATGTAATGTAAATATATCGCCACAGATGCATGTATTTTTATCTCATCCACCTTGCTTCTTACCCTTCCTTTTCCTCATCCCCTGCCCCTCTCTCTGAAACAGACCTCCATTAAGCGTTGACTTTGTGTTCATTTGTATTTACGGATCTAGATTCAATACCTGAGAAAAATATGTGACATTTGTCTAAATCTTATTTCACTCAACATGATTTTCTTTTTTGTCTGGTCATGGGGCCTGAACTCTGGACCTGGGCACCATCCCTCAGCTCTTCAGCTCAAGGCTAGCACTCTACCACTTGAGCCACAGTGCCACTTCCAGCTTTTTTTCTTTTTGCTTATGTGGTGCTAAGGAATCAAACCCAGGGCCTCATGCATGCAAGGCAAGTGCTCTACCACTGAGCCACCTTCCCAGCCCAACATGATGATTTTTAATTTCTACATTTTCCTGTAAATGACATAGCACTCTTCTATTTGGCTGAATATTCCACTGTATGCATACATACATCATATTTTCATTGGCTGATTGGTACCTAGTCTAGTTCCATAATGTGGCAATTTCAAATAAAGCTGTGATAAGCACAGATGTTCAGGTATTTCTATTTTTTTAATTATCTGTAAGTAGTTGGACCAAGGGGTTTCGATTCAGTGTTGTTTGTGAGTACAACACATCTTGCTCAATGTCACCCCTTCCATCATTCTCCTCTCTCTCTCCCAAGCCTAGTCATCAGGTATTTCTATTGTAGGCTATTACATTGCTTCAAGTAAACGTATAGGAGCGATATAGCAGTTTAATTGTTTTTAGTTTTTGAGGAAACTCCATAGTGATTTACTTAGTGGCTGCACTCATTTTTATATGACTTATTTCTCCTACACTTCAGTGACAAGTAATTTTAAAGGTCACAGACTTTCTGGGATTAAATCCAGACAGTGCACTTAAGCCATTTTATCTTAAATAAATTGTGAAATTGCTTTGTCTCAGTTTTTCATCAGCAAATGGGGATATTACTAATTTTAAGGACTGTTTGACTAAATGAATTACTGCAATAGTCTGAGTCATGGCTCCAAAGATATCTGGTATTACTATCTGGAATCTATAAATATTACTTTGTATGTTAAAAAATAATTCTTTGCATGCGTGATTAAGGATTTTGAAGTGGAGAGGTTATTCAGCTGGGCCTTGGCAATTCAAAGCAGAGGCAGAAGGAGACTTGCCCACAGACAGAAGGCAATATAAAGACCGGCCCAGAGACTGGAGTGATGCGACCACAATCTACAGAATGCCAGCAGCCACCGACTCCTCCACAGCCTCCAGAAGAAGCTGTTTTCTGACATCTTAATTTTGGCCCAGCACAATACAGAACTTCTGGTCTCCAGAATAGTGAGAGAGCAAATCCCTTTTAGGTCACTCAGATATAGTGATTGATTTCAGCAACAATCCCAGTGGAAATTGATACAAATTAATACTTGAATGGATGCCCGAAAAGTGACCAGATGTTCACACTCTTAAGCACTAAGAACAAGGGCAATTCAAGGACCAGAAAGTATAAGGCAAAATCATGTTGTTAAGTACAGAACTGACTTAGTAGACAAAAGAGTGCTAACCTTTATACACAAAGAGTCCAACTAGTATATTTGTTTGTTTTAACAGTGGAGACTATTTACTCTCTCAAGTTAATGTGTAAGTAGCACAATGTTTCAGAGTAGCACACTGATATTGGAGTGGTTCCTGAAAAGAAAAGTGAGATCAAGGTATTCCAACAGTTTTCAAAAAGTTTAAATGAAGCAAGATTCTGCCTACAAAAGTTGCATATATGTAACTGTCCACATATCTGGGCCTGGGTGCCGTCTCTGAGCTCTTCTGCACAAGGCTAGAACTCTACCACTTGAGCCACAACACCACTTCCAGTTTTCTGCTGGTTAACTGGAGATCAGCATCTCACGAACTTTCCTGCCTAGGCTGGCTTTGAACCGAGATCCTTAGATCTCAGCCTCCTGAGTAGCTAGGATGACAGGCCTGAATGAACCATCAGCACCCAGCTCCATCTATCTTTGACTCATATAAAAGCATCTACACATAACATAGCCAAGTCAGAATTCCTTTCACTACCACACAATAATGGTAAATTATAGACAGATGAGAGATGGTGGCAGTGGCAACACTATAGTCCATAAACAGACGTGGGGTTCTTAACTGTCCAGTCTTGAGAATACTTTGAAGGAGAAGAGGAGGAGAAAAGAGAAAATTAACAGATAAACCCATGACTATTGTATTTGCTTAGATAGTAACAGAGGAAGGAAAAAGCTCAGAAAGGGTGCCAAACCAAGAGCCCCTTTTGTGTTCCTTTGAATGTGAGATGTCGTTTGGCATGTCTGTTGAATACACACTTGTCTTGAGTTCAGGGCTGAGGGCGCACATGACATCAGTTTGAAAGAAACGTAACAGAGTGTAGTTAAAGCCACAGGTGTGAGGACTGGATCCTTGTGTGCTAAAATGGTGATAGGTTTGGGAGGACAAGAGAACACGGGAAAAGAACCTGAAAATGAAGTAGAAGGGAAAATATGAGGGTGGTGTGCAAGAGATGGAATGGAGAATAGGGGGTGATTAAAATAAAAAAGCAACCCGTTTGTTAAATGTTCTTTCACTTAGAAAAACGAGAATTGTTTGTTGTGCTTTTCCACTGAGATTTGGGAGTTTGTTTTTGCAGTATATTAACATATTAATCAATACAATACAATCTAATTTCTTGAAGTGCTTGTAATTTAAATTCTGAAACTATGTGCTTAACTTTTAATTAGCTAAACTTCTTACAGTGCTGAGATCATTTCATTCTGGCACTTTCTCTACAATAATGAGTGCATCCGTCAGCACGGTGATAGTCTAGCTGTCACTGGGTTCTTATTCACTAACTCCTTCCAATAATATTTATAAAAGTCACTCTAGTCATCACTCTGATAATTAAATTCTTGATAAGAGTAATTTGTCAGTGAAATGGACCTCACATCACTCTTCTTTAGTGATGGGCTCCATGACACACATCTGGCCCTCCATAAAGGTGAGTGTGTCCATCAAAAAGCTATTTTATTAATGCAATTTGATATGCTATTACCACAGAGCTACTCCATTAAATTAGGTTGTCAAAGGCTAGCCTCAGGATGCACAGAGTATATGACAAATGGTTTAGCAAAATCAAAAGCCTATTTCAAAAATCTGAATGGAACAAGTTCAGGGCCACCATAAATGGTGGTACAATTGCAAAGGTACTTACTGAGGATGCCCTGAAACCCATGTCCATCTTTAATTCTTGCTAACCTAGAAGATCTCATTGGAATGGAAGGGACACTTATATGGTTAGTCTTTATGGAGAAGCTTCTCTTTGGAAATCAGTCTAGATTATTAGAACAAATTACACATCTGCTTATGGACAGCCTTGCAGTGGAATGTTATCAACAAAAATATCCTTTGAGGTTTGATAGGTAGGTAAGTTATACATGCATTCCCTCAAATTTCACAACGACCAAGAAATTTCCAGTCGTTTGGGTGTTAGGCCAAAGGACAGTGAGAAGGTTATATTAAAGCAGGGTGGCTCTCACCTGACAGCACATTTCCTTGCTGGGTTTATCCGGTCCTGTCTAGAAATATTTTTGGTTGCCCTGATTGAAGGTCAGTGGGCATAAGCCATCTAGTGAGGTCACACACAAGGATGACACTAAACACCGTTAGCATGTACCCATGGCCCTCTGGGAAATAAATGTATTTTAAAAAAATCAGCAGTGGCAGCCGAGAAATCCTGCTTTAAGAGTTATCACTAGCTGGTGGCCCCTATAATCCTAGCTACTCAGAAGGCTGACATTTGAGGATCACAGTTAGAAGCCAGCCCTGGCAGGAAAATCCTTGGGGCTCTATCTCCAATTAACTACCCCAAAAAGCCAGAAGTGCAGCTGTGGCTCAAGTAGTAGCATGCTAGCCTTGAGCAAAAAAGCTCAGGGACAGTGCCTAGGCCCCGAGTTCAAGCCCCAAGACTGGTACAAAAAGGTCTTATGAAAAGGTCTTCCTGGGGTTGGGAAGGTCGCTCAGTGGTAGAGCGCTTGCCTTGCATGCATGAGGCCCTGGGTTCGATTCCTCAGCACCACATAAGCAGAAAAAAAAAAAACCCAAAGTGATGCTGTGACTCAAGTGGTAGAGCGCTAGCCTTGAGCTGAAGAGCTGAGGGACAGCGCCCAGGCCCAGAGTTCAGGCCCCACGACCGGACCCCCAAAAAAGAAAAGGTCTTCCTTCTGCCAGGTGCTGGTGGCTCAAGGTTTATTCTTAGCTGCTCAGACAGCTGAGATCTCGGGATCTTGGATGAAGGAATGTCCGCGAGACTCATCTCCTATTAACCAGAAGAAACAACAACAAAAAGTCAGAAGTAGAGCGGAGGCTCAAGTGGAGAGAAGAAAAGTAAGGGACAGCGCCAGGCTCTGAATCCAAGTCCCAGGCCCCCCAGCCCCTCCCCCGCCCGGGTATTACAGTATTGGAAGGGAGCATCTCCAAGGGAGCATCTCCACCCCTCAAAGCAAGGATGCTGCGCGTGGGAATCGGTTAATGGGAACCCGGGCGGTTGAACCCGGCTCTGCTCATTCCAGCTTATTATCCCGTGCAGGCTTATCAGCAGGTCATCTTTTTCTCTCATTGAAAACCCGAAAGGTTATTGGGATGGGAAGTTTTCGATTTAAGATCTTTCTGTATTTTGCCGTTCCTTTCCCAGTCCTAGAACCTAAGCTGAGATCGCGGAAGGCCGGAGACCGCCGCTGCGCCGCTGTGGGCGCTGCGCTGCGTGGGACTGAACAGGAAACCGTGGCGTTGCCCATCCGGGCTGGTCACCCTCGAGGCGAACAGGTGGCTCGTCCCGGGGGGTCATCCCGGCCGCCGGGTGTCCCCGATCCTCCGAGCCGCCGACAGAGGGAGGGCGAGGGCCGCGCTCCGCCGCCCGGGCCGTCCG